>NW_023494798.1:1861520-2053062 GCF_904425465.1 Colossoma macropomum | reverse complement strand
TTTTTTTTACTAATCTAAGAGAATCCCTGTCAGAGCAGGCATTTTTCCTCCTCGCTCTGCTTTGGAATACGTTCACAGGGCCTTTGCCAGCGTCCCCGGAGCAGAACAAACAACTCCCAGAAAAACATGCAGGATGGAAAGCAGGTTCAGACGTGACGCAAGAGTCTGAATCTCAGAAGTGGCATCC
This sequence comes from Colossoma macropomum, assembly GCF_904425465.1. NCBI lineage: Eukaryota > Metazoa > Chordata > Actinopteri > Characiformes > Serrasalmidae > Colossoma > Colossoma macropomum. The sequence continues at coordinate 2,052,875 of NW_023494798.1, read as the reverse complement.
GAATTGAGAACAAACGAGAGTCGAATCTTCGCGGCGAGAATAGCAACATGAAGATCAGAAGAGATAATAAGGGTTTGAGAGACTGAATTCAGAGGGTGCACTTATGTTAAGAAAGGTCTTGGTAGATGACAAAGCAGCCACTTCCTGAGAAGTTGAAACGATCTATAATAAACTATGCGCTATGTAAGTCTGCTGCATGGCTCTTAATACCTTGCCAACACTCACAAGCGGCAGCTTGAAGTTCACACAAACGCTGCACTTAAAAAAAGGTGTCACACACCATGCTGTGAGCAATGTCACTGCTTGCGAAAACTGGCGAAGTTTCTTAAGACAAACACTAAGGCCCAATCTCATTTCTTATTTTGATCCCTATCCCTTGTTTTCGAGTGTCACTTTGCCCCTTGGCACTGAGTTACAGGAGGTAGTGTTTGAAATCTTCCCTCTGAAATGGGACCCTCAAATAAAAAAGAACATTTCTTCATTAACAGGCTACTAGCGCTGCTCTGTAGGCGACCCTAAGGTAAAGGGCACCATATACCTTCAAGGAGGGGGGTGTGACAATTATTTATTATAGCCCACCACTAATTCTTCAGTGATATGAAGCTGAAGTCAGCTATTCGCCAGCTTCTTGTTCAAATTTTTCCGTTCCACCTTAAATGGTGCAGCAATTACATTCTGGCACTTCAGGCGTCAGAATTGCTGGACTATTTAAGGTGGAATGGGAAATTTAGCTAGCTAGCTATCGAGACATCAGCATGCTACTAGCAATTTTTATGCTTGTTTTGAAGAAAAGGACCAAAATACATTGAAATGACATTAATCTAAGATGATACGATGGCTATTGTAATTGGTTAACAGAGAAAATTCTCACATTTGTGGGTTTCTTTGGTCGCTTGTGCAGCCATCTTGCTGGTTTTTCTTTTTTCTCATAACACTCTGTTTGGAGTGTGACTCCAAAAAAAAACAACAACTCAGTTTGGAGGGTCATGTAGCCCCAACACTTCACCCTACCCTTCTATCTCAGCAGGAATTGGGACACCCTACCCCTAGATGAGAAAGCTCAAAATGAAGGGCTATGGGCCAAGAGGTAGGGGTGAGAGGTGAAATCGGATTGGGCCGAAGAAGTGCGTAAGAATGTTCTTAAATGCAATTCTCAAAAAAAAAACTTCTCAAATATTCTCTTCAGATAATCTTAATCATTTTCTTTAAGATTTCCTTAAAATTTTTAGCTAACAAGAACAAGAGATGATGGTGGAAGTGCATCTAAACACACTCAATGAAACAGACAGGGTTATATACACAGTTCTACAGGTGATGACAATTAGTATTCAGGTGACCTGTATCTGCTAGTTGACTGGCAGTTGATTGACGGAGTCACATGACATACTGAGAGATCTTGGGAGTTGGAGTTTGTAGTGAGGTAGGAGTTCAACTGAGAACCAGGAAGTGTGACACTTGGAAAATATGATAATTGTGGGCTGACAGACAAAGATGGGCAGGAGCAGCAGAGGCAGCTTCTGTGATAAATTTAGAGGATCAACTTTAACAGCCTAAGACAAGTGTGAGGCTGTCGTAAGGTTAAGAAAACATTTAAGGACGTAATATTTTTAAGAATATCACTCAGAAAAGAAAAGAGTTACGAAAAAGAAAATTATTCTTAAGAAGTTATTTGATGAATAATAATTTTTCGGAACTTTTTCTTAAGAATGAAGTTAAGAAAAAACACATTTAAAAAGATTTTGTTTGTTAAGACTTTGGGAATCTGGCCCCTGATGTTTTTTGTCTGCTGGCCTCCTAGTGGCCATCCCCTGGCAGAACAGAAATTAACTCAATATTTAACATTAATATAATGAAGTAAAATATTTTGTCCCCATCACTCTTTAATCAGATCAGTTAGGACACTGTTGACTGGAATGTTGAGTCTGTGTTGAAAGTGGAAGGGATGGACAGGACAACTGCTGCTGTCTTCACATCAAACAACTGTGTGCACCTGCCACAATAAAACACACACACACACACACACACACACACACACACACACACACACTTTTCTAAGCTTCTTATCCTTCTGGGTCAAGGGGGAAGCTGGAGCCTATCCCAGCTGTCATTGGGCGGAAGGCAGGAAACATCCTGGGAAGGCCGGCAGTCCATCGCATGGCGGACACACGGACACATACATTCATACTCACTCACATTCACACCTAGGGGCAATATAGCATGTCCAATTGGCCTGACCGCATGTCTTTGGACTGTGGGAAGGAAACTGGAGAACCCAGAGGAAACGCAGGCAGACACGGGGAGAACATAGAAACTCCGTACAGAAAGAACCCTGGTCACCCGGCCGGGAATCGAACCCAGGTAATAAAAAACACAACACTTTATGTTGCTCTGCAAGTTTTCTTCCAGTTTTGCAAATCATGTGCATTTTCATCAAAATTTACTCCATCAGTGTTACTGATGAAAAAAAAATGCACAGTTCAACTAAGATGCCTCTTCCAGCACAGGAGGAAATTGCATTTTACAGCTACTGTGAAAAGAGGTTAAAGGTTAAAAAAGGTTCTATACCAATTTAAGGGTTCTTCCTATAACCTTTAGAGTGTGCCATAATTAAAAAACGTTCTTCACAAATCACAGTTATAAAATAGTTTTTTAAGAACCGTCCAACCATCGCTACATCTGTGAAACAAGCCTACTTGCCTCTTACAGTGGTGCCTTAGCGGCATCTAGAGTAGTGGTACCCTGCAGTTTAGCTCCAAATCAAACAGATCAAGGTATCTTTATAGCACTTTTTACAACAGGTGTTGTCACAAAGCAGCTTTACAGAAAAATCCAGGTCCAAGGCCCTATAAGCATCATCAACGCCAACGGTGGCAGGAAAAGCTCCCTAAGAGCAAGAGGATCATTGAGAGGAACCAAGACCCAAAAGGGGAACGTATCCTCCTCTGGTCGACACTGGATAGCAAACAATAACAAAAGAGCACCTGTGATCTCTATAAATAACGGTTCATAATCAGATCCGCTCCAATGACTGGATCACCTGTCGGGTACCGAGGGTTTTTACTGAACTGGGAAAATTTGCTTTTAGCTACAGCACCAGGGAGCTGGGATTCACTACAGGAGTCTCTAAAAGTCGCTCACTGGTGTCAATCATTTTAAACTTTTAGTCTTTAACCTCTTCAACTCCTTGAGACCACCGGCCAAAACCGCACTTCGTCATATTCTTTATAACTTTCATATTTCATAAGCTTCATTCTAAAGGTGGGGGTCGTATGAGAGCTGTAACTGTCTTCTTTCCAGTCGAATAGATGGGTGATGTAAACCCTTTATAAACCCATTTTTCATAAATCGAGCTATAAACTATAAACAATGCTCTTCAGTTTTCTCTGTAAACATTTTTAAAAATAATACAAAGAGCATCTAAGATTTTTGGCTTTCAGCAGTAAATTGTAAGCATATAGCAATATGTGTGATCATAAAACACATTATGTTAATTTGAGGAGAGCTTTTACAAAAAATAAATAAATAAAATAAAAATGTACATTTATTTCATGCAGTTACTGAATAATTTTCCTTGCGATTTGGTGATGTAAATTCAGATGGACAAACCAAAATATACCCTGGAGAATAAGAGGCTAACCCTCTTCAGACTCGCCGCAACTTTTTAAATATTGTATTGCAACTGTTTTATTTGATGTTATTTCTCTTACTGTTCTATTCTAGTAAATAATCTAACTTTTCTAAAATTAGTTTTCTTATTGCTTACTATCTACATCGGTTCTTTTACTTCATTTTAATGTGTTTTTATTCTATATTTTATTGATCTTTTATTGATCTATGCCTGTTTTTATTTATTTATTTATTTTTACCTTTTTGTCTTGCTGATTTTCATTTGTTTTGGGTGGTAAATTTCATTTCGACTTTTTTTAATCCCTTGTAATTTGCTCAGCTACATTGTAAATGAGGGTCACCCTCAGTGAGTTGAAACAAGATCCACTATTGAGAAGTTACCTGTTAACATTGTAAAGCGGCTCCCCACTATAACCGCTTTAGGCCATGCTGGACTTGAAACTGCCAGGCGAGTAGGTGCTGCAAATATATAGCACTTTTCCTGTCACAAACCAAGAAGCTCAGACAGGGGATGAAGGAAATTAAGGCTAAGCGAATGAAATGAACTGAGAAAAATCTGCTTCTCCTGAGCAGTGGCAGGTAATGGGGAGCGAAGGAGAGAGAGAGAGCGAGAGAGTAGGAGATAGCTTGCACCGGGAGTCGACTACCGGCACGCAGTGACACGGAACACTGGCCATAGCAGCTACGTCTGCCAAGGCTAACAAGCGTTTAGCTGACGACAGGTTAAAGCAAAGGTCCGACATCTCCCAACCTCTGATACAGAGATACACTTTAGCTGGTCCAAATTGCTCCCTTAGGGACCAATCTTCTGGTCATACTTTCTTAAAAGTGGACCCAGTGCATGCTAGGTACCCTTCACCTTTCCAGACTTTGATGCACTTTGGCAACACACCTCACAGACGGCATCTTCTATAGTTTGGTGCTGGTTGAGTTTGGCTAATCCAGTCTCAAGTGGAGAAACAAACACATACGCTTGACCCGTCAATCCGCTTAGATTTCAGACTTATAATCTGAGCCCTTCAGCTTATGAAAACATCAGCTTTTTATCAAAACATAACTCAAAGCTGGCCCCGAGGGATTATTAAAAAGGGACAGACTGTAAATGCTGGTGCATCCCAGATAAATAACCAGTCTAAAAGAGACAAACGAGGATTAAGATCTAATTTGTTACGCACAAACGTGCCTTACATCCGGGCAAAGTCACTCAGAACTTTCCTACTGCGATAAAGAGGCTGTTTGCCTTTGCATTGGAAGACCTGACTGCCTACCATTAGGGACTTGGAGAACAGTAAATCATATGCAAGATAAAGAAGTAACCAACACCAGTCCGCCCTCGCAGGCACGACATTACCAAAATACACAGGGATAAAAGAAATTCAGTTGGTTTTGCACGAGTCTCTTTATCCCCCCCAAGTCATCCAGTCCAGATACAGTGACTGTGCAAGAAGATATAAACATGGATTTAAACCATTAAAGACCAAGTGAAAATAATATAATAATAAAGAGTTTTCATTTAGGATCTTTATTAAGACAGGTGCCTTTTCTCCACAGAAAGGTAAACGAAATATGTCTGATGAAACATTTTTCTTGCTCTCAGTTCTCTGACTGGCCTTTTTGCATGTCTACTTGTCCAGTTGAACTTGCAAACAAGGTTTCATCATTAAAACAGTGAGAAATTACATTTTCAACCCAATTTAGAGTCCGTAAGTTGGGAACAGTGGTGGACGAAGTACACAAATCATGTACTTGAGTTAAAGTAGAGACACCCAAGGTAAAATATTACTCCAGTAAAAGTAGAAGTTCCTCCCTTTAGACCTCCACTTGAGTAGAAGTACTAAAGTATTTACCTTCAAATGTACTTAAGTATCGAAAGTAACAGTACTAAAAGATTAATTATGACTTTAATGTCCTATTACCATTTCTGTAAGAAGACTCGCTTCATTAACTCATTTTAGGTGAAAATACTCCAGTGTCACTCTTGGTAAACCAGTCTTTTAATAGAATGTCATTAATTAGTTGACAGATTTATTTGGAACTTTAGTCACAAGTTTAAGTTTAATAAAACTTTAAACTCAGATTCACAAATGAGTTTCCTTTACTAAACTGCATCTGTAGGTCTCTGTTCATAAACATAAACTAATTTACTATAAAATGAAATGTGTTTGTATAAATTCAGAAAAAAGACCCGTCAGTCACAACTGCATATGTGTACATATTTCTATATTGTGGTCTATTTACACAAAGTTAGGTTAGTTCATCATTTATGTTAAATAGATTCTCCCAGAATTTTACGCTGCTGCACTGATGTTGAACTGTATGCTTGCACAAGCTCAAAACAAAGTGACCGCTGTGCCCTGATTGGTGTTCTCGCTTCGTGCTTCTTTCATTTTGACGTTATGTTTTTATACACACATAAACCAAAAGGAACAACAGATTTCTCATAATGTAGTGGAGTAAAAAGTGAGATATTAGACTTTGAAATGTAGTGAAGTGAAAGTAAAAAGTTGCCCAAAATGGAAATACAGATACACAAACAGTAACGAATTACATTTACTTCGTTACTGTCCACCACTGGTCGGTAACAAGTCACTAAGTTGCAAGTAACAAGTAAGTCTCAAGTCTTGACAAGTCACGAGTCAAGTCCCGAGTCAACATAGTCAAGTCTCGATGCAAGCCCCAAGTCAGTGAAGGAGAGCCTCAAGTCAAGTCCCAAGTCAATAGTCCTAATCTTCAAGTCCGAAACCACTCAGTCTGCAGTCTTATCTAATTTAAGGTCATAACATTGAATAACGGTAACAGTAATACAGCCTTTTAGTGACAGCATGTTAGCAGTGTATGGCTGTATATTCATTTATTATCATTATTATTATTATTATTATTATTATTATTATTATTGTTGTTGTTGTTTTACCCTTCCAACTAAAATACAAAATCCATGGTACACAGATCAGCATGGCAGGCATACTGTATGCACAAAGAATGAGGCAAATACGTATAAAAAAATTGAATAAGTACTATTGAACTATTGGAAAAATTTGATATTTTGGGAACACTGGGCACATAGGATTAAAATAAAATCAAATTCAGCAGTAAAACTGGTTCAGCCAACTAAAAACAACTGCACGTTTGAATTGAATTTAGACAACAACAGAAACCAAAACGCCCAAACCGAACAGAGTTTACAGAAAAGACAGCAAAATGATGGTAAGTTTACTTTTTTTCTCACCAGCTTCGTTCCACCTTAAATGGTGCAGCAGTTACGTTCCAGCACCCCACTGCTGCACCATTTAAGGTGGAATGACAAATTCAATACGAAGCTGGCTAATAAAAAGTCAACTTCAGCCTCGTGGTGAATGTTGCGCTTGTTTTACCTGCAGAAGCTGTTAAAATCAGTCGAATAGAGACGCTGTGTCTCTGTTGTTTTGCAGCCGTGAGGAAAACGCTCATGTCGCTTGGTGAGCTTCTCCAGTAAGAGTGGAGTTTAAGTGCTGCATATTGATGCTGTTAATGCTTCACTTGTTTCCAACTTATGGAAGCTCTAAAGCTTCTCCTGTCTTCCAAAATAAATTAAACAGTTTACTGACATACATCTAACGACGTTATTGTTTATTCCGTTTATGGCAGTAAACAAATTCATTCACATGAAAAATAATTAACTATGTAGAGTCCCGTCCGCAGTCAGACTCTCCACGTTGAGTCTCAAGTCTTTCCGAGTCATGACGCTCAAGTCCGAGTCAAGTTCGAGTCACTGGTGTTGAAGTCAAAGTCAAGTCTCAAGTCTTTCTTGATTTTTCTCGACTCAAGTCTCACACCTCTGGTAGGAGAACTGTCTTAGCTTATTGAGTTACTAAGTAGATGCAGGCTTGATACAGCATATACGGACCCTCCAGTTGTGCTGGTCCCTTTGAGAGGGGATGGAGTCCTTCATAGCTTTAGCTTCACGTTAAGCTGATCTCACTCCAACCAGCATGAGGGGCTTAAGAACAGAGTACTAAACTGAGGGCCTGGTGTCCTCCGTCAAGATCATTTAAGGCTATAAGGGATCTGATGTAGCCCAACTGCTCTTGACAAATGTATTCAAGAATCAATAGGACTTTTGATGATTGCAACACATCTCTGGGGGGCTTGGCAAATCATCGCAAACTCAGAAATATATCAAAACCAATGACGTCTCATTATAGAATCAAATGCAGTGGAATCTTTTTAGCTCCAGTGGTAAGAAAACAGTTGAGTGACAGCACTCAAGTTCTCTGAGAACTTGTGCTTCGGCACAAAAGATGAATTCTTTGAGGCTTTATGCCACAGGGACAGACCAGGCGGGAGATTTCCCCCCCCAAAATAACTCTTTCAAACATTACGACACATTACTCAGACATTACAGCACAAGTTCGAAGCCACTGCAATCCCCCCACAAAGTGCTTTTTTTCCTGTAGCAGAATTTCCAGCTGGTATATTCCGGTATCTTTGGCATCGTCGTCTCACCATCAAGGCCCAGGATGGTATCCTTATACGACTTGACACCAAATGCAATGCAATGAAGTTACTCTGTGTGCAGCAGTGAAGAATTTCACAAGAGATAAGTCAGACTCAGATCTAGGGTGACTCAGATAAAGTGACAAGCCACAAAGTCTCTCTAGCGAGAGAAGAAAAATCTCCCGAATCCCTGAAATGAGCAGCAGAGTTACAACTTCAGCCAGAAAAAAAGTTGAAATTGGTCATATCGGCACTTAAAGACATTTTGCCTTAAACTACTAATACTGTAAAATAGTAACGGCCCAAAAAGTAAACAAAACACTACTTAGTTTGCGCAGTAGAAGCGCATAGACTGTGATGCTACAGCTCAAGCAAATAAAGTTTATTAAGCTTCGACATTTCATTAATTTCTCATTTTAGTCTTTACTGTTGTCATTTTAGCACTATCATGCTATTTAATCTCTGGTCAGTAGGGGGAGCAGTGCACTCCCTGCTTGACCCCAAACTCCACCCAACCATTGGCTCATAAGCCTGGTTTGTGCTTCCATTTTATGGCCTCACCATTGAAAGATACGGAGCCCTGCTGGTGACATCCCAATATAAATAAAGATAATGCGTGACCATGCCTTGTTAACGTGTGGGAACGAGATCCTAATGTATGGCCATTGTATTGTATGAGTCATGGCCATGCATTAGGATCTCATTCCCATGCCTTACTAAATCGTGGCCATGTATTAAGATCTCATTCCCAAGTCATACTAAGTTGTGGCCATGCATTAGGATCTCATCCCCAAGTCTTACTAAGTCATGGCCATGCATTAGGATCTTGTTCCCATGCCTTACTAAGTTGTGGCCACGCATTAGGATCTCATTCCCATGCCTCACTAAGCTGTGGCCACAAATTAATTATCTCATTCCCATGCCTTACTAAGTCATGGCCATGCATTAGGATCTCATTCCCAAGTCTTTCTAAGTCATGGTCACAAATTAATTATCTTGTTTCCATGCCTTACTAAGTCGTTGCCATGCATTAGGATCTCATTCCCATGCCTTACTAAGTCGTGGCCATGCATTAGGATCTCATTCCCAAGTCTTTCTAAGTCATGGTCACAAATTAATTATCTTGTTTCCGTGCCTTACTAAGTCGTTGCCATGCATTAGGATCTCATTCCCATGCCTTACTAAGTTGTGGCCAGGCATTATTATCTCATTCCCACGCCTTGCTACACCATGGCTATGCATTAGGATCTCATTCCCATGCCTTATTAAGTCATGGCCACGCATTAGGATCTCATTCCCACGCCTTGCTACACCATGGCTATGCATTAGGATCTCATTCCCATGCCTTATTAAGTCATGGCCACGCATTAGGATCTCATTCCCACGCCTTGCTACACCATGGCTATGCATCTAAGTCATGGCCACGCATTGAGATCTCATTCCCATGCCTTACTAAGTCATGGCCACACATTAGGATCTCATTGCTATGCCTTACTAAGTCGTGGCCACGCATTAGGATCTCATTCCCGTGCCTTACTAAGTCGTGGCCACTCATTAAGATCTCATTCCCGTGCCTTACTAAGTTGTGGCCACGCATTAGGATCTCATTCCCGTGCCTTACTAAGTCATTGCAATGCATTAGGATCTTATTCCCAAGTTCTACTAAGTCGTGGCCACGCACTAGGATCTCATTCCTATGCCTTACTAAGTCGTGGCCGCGCATTAGGATCTCATTCCTATGCCTTACTAAGTCGTGGCCACACATTAGGATCCCATTCCCAAGTTCTACTAAGGCCACCAATTAATTATCTTGTTCCCATGCCTCACTAAGTCGTGGCCATGAGTTAGGATCTCATTCCCATGCCTTACTAAGTCCTGGCCACAAAGTAATTATCTTGTTCCCATGCCTTACTAACTCGTGGCTATACGTTATTCTTATTTATACAGGATGTCACCAGCCTGACTCTGTAGAAATATTATGTAAATTATATGTAACATATATGAGGGAAAATTGGGGTGTGTCCTGATATGCAAATGATATGTAAAGTGATAATTTAAGATGATAAATAAGGCACCAGTGCATGGATGCTTGTTCTCACTAACTAAAGCTGATTCACTCTCAAATCACTGCTTGTTTAGATGTCATACGACAGTTTCATGAGTGAGATGTGAAGCAGTTTCTTTGTCGTTCACATCTGCACTCGTTTTTGCTCAGCTTTGATGAATAAGCACCAAAACAATGCCTAATTGATTTTTTCATGATAGTCATATTCACTTGACAGTGATGTATCAGCTACACCAAACCTTTTCTCACACCAGGCCTGCATAGTTTATCCTTCACATGGCATCATGCATCACTACCTGTGTTCCTTTCTTTCGCTCGCTCTCTCTCTCACCTCCAGGCCTCTTTTAATGGCGATCACTCGTTCTCCCAGCCAGCTAACTACACACACCACTGAATGCCACTGCCTCTAACAGCGGACAGAGTTGGTGTCCTTAAAGCTGACTTTGGAATGTACTACTGACCATAATCTACACACTTAAATGCAAAAAGGAGCTCAAACTCTCAGGCAAGGACATGGATAAGAGAAGACAAGGCGCCAGCGGTGGAGTCAGTCCTCGTTATGCATCACATTACAATAAAATAATTACATTTGCAGCAGTGTTGACTGCCAAGAGTCTCTTCCTTCACTATTCACTCACTGCAACAGAACCCAATTAATGGCCGTACGAAGTGCTTTCCAATGAGGCAAGATGACTCCCAGAAGACAACACGTGCTATGAGTAGCTACTAATGTGAAATCAATGGCAACGCCTGCAATCAATCATTGCAATCGTTGCAATCAATTCTAGATTACTTCTCAACAGTGTGGGCTTTTGCACCATCTCTTTGGATCAACATGGATCTTTGAATTCAAGTGCATCACGATTTTTTGTGTTTTTTTAAGCATTTGAGTTTTCACTGCTAGAAGTGACCTGATGCAATCAAACTGATTTGTGTTCAGGCATCAATCGAGAATCCTCAAAACCAACTTAGTCTTGACGTGATCTTTTATCAAGAACATCTGGGATCACCTGGGCTAAGTGTTGTGGCAGTGGTTGGCAACGTTCAGCTCTGAAGCCGCTTTACTATCCTGTTGCGGCTCCACAGCAGAATTAGACTTGTAGATAAAAATAAAATAATCCTCCTTTACAGTAAAATAAAGCAGTTTTAACAATAAATGGTCTGAAATGCTGGAGTTTCTGTATAACTGCTAATTCACCCTTTAACCCTGAAGATTGGCAGCACAGACAACAATCTCGCCTAGCTAGTAGCTGGTGAAAAGGCAAAGAGAAAGATTTAAGATGAACATGACTAAGTTGGAAACGAATGGACTTATTTGCATTTATAAGCACTCCAGCTGGTTTCCTGATACGTTTAATCTGCAAGCTGTAGTCAGCTTCTCATTCCAATTTTCCCATTCCACCTTAAATGGTGCCTTGAGGCGTCAGAATGTAAATGCTGCACCATTTAAGGTGGAATGGGAAAATTTGAACATAAAACTGGCAAATGAGACTTCAGCTTCGTAAAAAATCGAACATTGAGAGACAATTAACAAGAAACTGTTCTACCTTTGAGGAAAGGTTTCCTGCTGGAGATGTGAGAAAAGCAGGTATAGCTGAGCTAAAGATTAAAGCAGAGCAAAATAAGACCATTTTCAATTGTATTATTACTGAGCATGAAATTCCGAAAGCAATCCAGCACTTTGTGAAGGTGGAGCATAAAGTAGGGCTTCATGGTGCTCTAGTCAAGCCTGTATTCGCCTTTAAATGTAAGTTATATGGCTGAAAAGCCCCCCAGAAACCTCATACTCCAGCTGAGTATGAACATGTGTGTTGGGTGTTTGTGTAGAACACATTACAAAATAACCTTCACCTCTTACAAGAGAAAAGCTAAGGATAGAGTTTCACTAGCTAGCTTGTTTTGCTTCTCTTCTACTGCAGGTGTTAAAGGAGCACTGCCTGGACGAATCTGAGGGTGAGGTTTAGAGGGGATGTACCCTTTTTGGTGGTGGATTTCACCTCAATCTAAAAGTTTAGGACGTTTCCCCAAATGTGTTTTCTCATTGTGAGAACATGTTTAGTCCCTTAAGAATACCCTGAAAAACTTCACACTAATATCTAAGGATGTGCAACAAGGCCAATGTTGCCACAGTATATTTTCAAAATGGATAAGTATGAATAATGTTCAACACTGAACATGCAACACCTTTAAAATCTTAACTCTGTTGGTTTCACGGGTCTCGGAGGAAGCCTGTGCTAGCCTTTACCCTCCTAGTGCTGGTGGTATCGTGTGATTGGTGAGTCCTAACTAGTGGGTGGAATTGGATATGACTAAATTGGGAAGAAAATTGGGGGAAAAAATGGGGAAAAAAACAAAACAAAACAAAAAAAACCCTTAACTCTGTAGCGTGACAGAACAAGTCATACATGTGTGGATAAAAAACATAAATAAGGCTTTACTAGTTGGTTTGTCTTCCAGAGTCATTGTCAAAAAACAGGCAAAGGTCAGATCCAAAAGCGCCGAAATATCCAGTTAGAAAAACATAACAAAAATCTAATCAGGCAGACAAAATCCAACCAGGGAGCAGGTAAAAAAAGGCAAAGCCAAAAATACAGAAGACTAAGTCAGAACCAGACAACCAAAACACAGGAAAGACTGACCAGTAGCTCTACAAGAGATGCAGTACCTCACACTGAGCTAACTTGAAGCATGGGCTTAAATACTAACTGAACTAATCATGTAACATGAGAAACAGGTGCAACACATCAGTAATCAGGCCAGGCAGATCTCTGATACGCGGGCTGGTCTGATATCACAGTCACATGTTCACCCAGAGAGTTCTTGGAAATGGAGTCAGTGACAAACTCTCCATAATTTTAACACCGATAATAAATAGCTAGATGCCTCTCCAATCACACTATGTTGTGCCATTACAAGTATAGTGAGTAAAGTATGCATGTCACCACCTGTCCCAAAGTAGAAACTGTTCAAAGTTTAGGATTTTGCTGCTAATATTGAGATGCAGAACATAAAGCCATTATCATTTTAGTGAAAATAACTAAAATGCATATTATGTGGCCAACATAAAATATGATAAAATACACAATTTGTTAGAAAATAATTTATCATTAATAATAATTGACATAAACAAGTATTCTGCCAAGAACTATAGTTCCTTTAGAGTATGGTATTGTTGAAACCATGCAACCATGCAACCATGGTTCGGTTGCTGCAGTCATTTCATGAACTTTTTAACTTTTTGTCATATAACAATGAACATATGATAACACAACACTGTTTAATACAGAAACTCTTTTTGGTCACCAAACTACCACCGCAAGTCTTATTTAGCACCAATACAGAGGTGCCCCAAAATGGCTCACTGCTCCCTACAAAGTGCACTACATAGAATTTAAATACTGGATCCTGCAGCCCAACGATGCAAATTATCTACAAACAGTAGTAATTTGGGATACATGATGCACTATTTGGCTGTAGAATCTAGAATTTCTAAACTTTCATATCTAGCACACTATTTAGGAAGTACGGAGCTTCTGGCCTCTGACTGAAACACGAACATTTGAAGCATGTAATCCATTCAAGTGACATTTTTTAGACTTTTATTCTGTCATTTTACAGTAAATTATACCGCAAGTTCTTTAATTCAAGTGTGATATTAATGATGGAGTTGTTTAGACTGTTAACCATCTTTTAGCCTGTTAGCTAGCTGACCAGATGTTCTAGTTAAGAACATAAGTCACCTCTGTTCAAACAAAAATGAGCTCTTACTTCATCAGTACACTCGGTGGTCCAGGTGAGCAGCATGAGAGTCAAAGATTATTCCATTAACAGCACAAGAGGTTTTTCGCGCTGTGGCGCAGTGATACAGAGTTCGGTTGTTGTGAGGTGGTCATAGGTATATCGTGGATTTTACAGCGGCCTCGAACGCCACTCAGCCAATCAGATTTTAGGACCAGAACTATCTGTTTTATAAGCAATACTAAACATCACTGGAGTTTTAAAAGGACCTACTCTTTTGCTACTGCTAGACTTGCCATGTTGTTGTTGTTATTATTATATATCCTGCCCTTTCAGCACTGAGCTGTCTGGGCACATTTATATTATTATTGATTGCAGTGCGGCTGCAAAGAACCCTTGCATGGACTCAAAGCCTCTGTAGGCTCTCAGAGAGCTCGAGTGCAGTATATGGGACAACCTTGTGGGTCAGAGGCAAAAGGCTGACACAGGGACACTGTGCTAATGCTTTGAGAAATGAGGAGCGGGAATGAGTTCAAGGCATCAAGCTTGCACTACACGTATTCTGAAAGGAATATAAGTAACATGAGGGTCATACAGACGAAACCCTTTTCACTGAGGACTTATAAAAGAAACACAAACACTAAATGCTCTGAGCAGAGTTATATGTGGGCAAAGTATTATATTGATACACTTTGTGATGTATAGAAAATACAACCGTGAACCCTTGACGTGACAAGACTGGCCTGCATTATTCTGACCAAAACTGACCACAAAACATTCGTCAAGGCACATCTGTGATTTGGACACGGTAAACAAATTTGCGATAGAGGTAAAGGGTCAGTCTTCTGCAACAGACCTCTGAGGTCATGTGTTATTTTGTAGTCTGGCACACTCGTATAAGGAACTGTGGTCTAATCACTCCTATGTCGCTCTGTGTGTAACAAAAATGTTCCAAAGGTGACACGTTTTTGTCCTAGATACACTTTTCCTCCGAATGTCACTACATCCTCTGAATTATGAGGTTGAGGTAGCAGTCAGAGGGCAAACATGGTTAAATCTGTGCATTAAAAATGATGTTGGATGACAGTAAGTCTGTAGTTCAACTCTACACATTTAAAAAGGATGTTTTTCAAGGGTTTTTTAGAAAAGGGAAAGGAGTTCTATGTACAGAATATACATGCATGGTGAATGAAATGGTTGAAGTTGACTATATATATACATATATATATATATATATATATATATATATATATATATATATATACCGATCAGGCATAACATTCTGACCACCTCCTTGTTTCTACGCTCATTGTCCATTTGATCAGCTCCACTTACTATATAGGTGCACTTTGTAGTTCTACAGTTACAGACTGTAGTCCATCTGTTTCTCTGATACTTTGTTAGCCCCCTTTTACCCTGTTCTTCAGTGGTCAGGACCCCCATGGACCCTCACAGAGCACTGCTGTGTCTGATCCACTCGCAGCAGCACAACACACACTAACACACCACCTCCACGTCAGTGTTACTGCAGTGCTGAGAATGATCCACCACCAGGGTCCGTGGGGTTCCAGACCACTGAAGAACAGGGTAAAGAACCCTTGAAGAACCATCATTTTAATGTGTATTCTATAAGAACACCAGCTCTTCCAACTTTACTCCTCTACTGCCAAAATTTAACCACCATATTCAACAAAGTGCTCTGGTTTCTGTGGGGTATTTTGATGAAGATGTCAGTCTTATGGTGTCAAATCAGGAGTATTAGCTCACATGTAGCAATAAGTGCACTTTAACTGCTTAACGACCTTCTAATTCTGAGGATTCGGTAATAAAAATATATATTCGGCACATTTTTGCTGCAAAAGAAATGATTTTCGAGAATGCCATTCATTGTTTCCATAAAGAAAATGGCTTATACCTGAAGTCCCCTATATGGGCATGTTGCCAAATACAAAACAACAAAATGACCTCAGAGGTCTATATTAAAATTGCCAATATTGTGAGAGCGATTAATGAGCAATATATCATGCAGCCTTGAAATTTGTACTGTGCCAAATTCAGAGACCATGTCTTCATTCATTTAATGAAGTACAGGTTCTTCATTTTTCAAAAGATATTAAAAGCTTTCATCTCTGAGAGAGAGGAGAAAATCAAGCTGCTTCAGATCTGAAAACATCCACAGGTGTTTCTGTCCATCCTTCCACTGTGAGAAGACGACTCAGCGCTGTGGGTCTGAAAGGATGTGTGGCTGTCAAGAAGCCCTAACACCAAAACTGGACATCTGAGATGTGGAATGAGGTTTGATGGGCTGATTAGTCTAAATTAAACCAACTTCTAAGACTGAACTTTGGAGGTGTGTCTGCAGATTTCTTTGAGAAACTGAATGTGAGTCTCCTGAAAAGAATGGAAAGTGTAATGAAGGTAAAGAGTGACACAGTAAACACTGAGAAAGTATATTATATTTATTAAATTTATATTCCTGTTAAATATGTTTAAACATATGTTATATCTTGTACTTAAAGGTTGGACTTTCACACTGTACTGTACTTTCTACAGTATTTTCTACTGTGAAAGATCAAATGTCACATTAGACAATCAGAGCCATATCAGAAGCATCCAGCAACCTCCAAAGCAGATTAAGAGGATTTAACCACCGTCAGAGAGGCTTCATCACAGGAAGTCACTAGATGCCCAGAGTGACCTTGGCAACATCCTCGTCCCCACACAAACCGCAGGCCGCAAGAAAGACGAAGACACATGGACATTGTGCACACACTCTCTCATTACTGACCAGCCATTAGTGAACCACTAACAGCATCCTTTGATTGCTCCGGATCCAGAAAGCATATGAGGAAGCTGAAAGCATTCTCATATTAAAGTCCCTCAGTGACCTTTCAAAGCTGGAGCCGTCCACTGAGGTAACGAGAGCATGAACATGGAATATGAGGGAGAAGGACCAAAAGGAAGAAGAAATGGAGGGATGCACCATAAAGACTTCAGCGTGCTGTGGTAGCAGAGATGGAGAAGAAGAGTTGTTACAGAAAAGGCGTCACGCATCAAAGCCCTGGGGCCAGTCCCAGTGGTGAGCAGGTCAGCAACCGGCGGCGGTCTGAGCAGGACTTTGCTTTTAACTTCATCCTTTGTGGCAGCGAGAAGGACACAACAAGTCCAGGGCAACTTTTATCTCCGTCCTTCTGACAAGCAGCGACGGGGAGAGAAGCAAGGAAAGGCCGAAGCTTATCAGAGCTTTCACTCAGAGAGAAGAGGGAAGGCCCACATGGGGGCTCCAGCAGCAGACACAAGACAGAGAGAGAGAAAAGGAGAAAGAGGAGGAAAACATCCAAGACAAATACATCTGAGTAGCAAAATGTCTGAGACAAACACTTTGTTCGATTCAGTGAAGACGTCTCTGAATTTGATGGACTCTCTGAAACAATGAATCTAAAAATATTGTTCGGAGACGCGTGTAATGCTGCACATACAGTTCAGTAAATTGTGAAAATAGTGCTGAACAGCACAGTGCAAAACTCAGAAACCACCCTTCATTTATTTAATTTCCAGTCCAAATGACCGTTAGGTTATTCATTTTTCATACTATCCAATGTTTCAGTGTTCAAAATCAAACAAATTCGTTAACCAAGTCAGACAAGCTAGTTATGCTGCCAGACGAGCTGGTTAACAAACCCAGACACATTAATTAACAAAGCCAGACATGTTAATTAACAAAGCCAGATGAGCTGGTTAACAAACCCAGACACATTAATTAACAAAGCCAGACATGTTAATTAACAAAGCCAGACAAGCTGGTTAACAAAGCCAGACATGTTAATTGAAAAGCTAGACGAGCTGGTTAACAAAGCCAGACATGTTAATTAACAAAGCCAGACAAGTTAATTGAAAAGCTAGACGAGCTGGTTAACAAAGCCAGACAAGTTCATTAACAAAACTAGACAAGTCAATTAACAGTCAGACAAGTTAATTAACAAAGCCAGACATGTTAATTAACAAAGCTAGACAAGTTAATTAACAAAGCTAGACAAGTTACTTAACAAAGCCAGACAAGCTGGTTAACGAAACCAGACAAGTTAATTAACAAAGCCAGAAATGTTAATTAACAAAGCTAGACAAGTTAATTTACAAAGCCAGACGAGCTGGTTAACGAAACCAGACACGTTAATTAACAAAGCCAGACGAGCTGGTTAACGAAACCAGACACGTTAATTAACAAAGCCAGATGAGCTGGTTAATGAAACCAGACAAGTTAATTAACAAAGCCAAACAAGTTAATTAACAAAGCTAGACAAGTTAATTAACAAAGCTAGACAAGTTAATTAACAAAGCGAGCTGGTTAACAAAGCCAGACAAGCACATTAACAAAGCCAGAAGCATGTTAACAAAGTCAGATGAGCTTTTTAAAAGGTGAGACGTTCAGACGTACTTTTTCATAATATCAAACGTTTCAGTATTTAATTAACAAAGCCAGACAAGTTTATGAACCATGTCAGACAAGCTGGTTAACAAAGCCAGAAAAGCTCATTAAAAGCCAGACTAGCACTTTCACAAAGTCAGATAGGTTAATTAACAAACCCAGACTTATTGATGAAGACAGACAAGCTCGTTAACAAAGTCTAACAAGTTTTTTTAGGAAAGCCAAACAAGCTCATTAACAAAGCCACACCAGGTTGTCAGCATAGCCAGACTAGCACGTTAACAAAGCCAGACGAGCTGGTTAAGAAAGCCAAACAGGTTTGTTAACAAAGCCAGATGTAGTTTCTGCTTTCTTATAGTCTACACTGCTTATATTGGTTATATGCAGTAGGGTAACCATAACCGACACTCTTACCTTTCCATTTCATATTCCTTGAGGCCGGCCTTCACATGCTTCATTAGCTGTGGAAGACAAACAGATAAACAAACAAATAAATAAATAAATAAATGCATAAAGTCAGAGCATCTGATCATTAACGTGATGGAAGCTCTCAGGCAGATCCCATTCAGCTTCTCCAGAACGGCATGCGCTCCGGCTACTGGCCAAAGGCTAATAAGCACAATCTTGATTTACAATGGCAGGTGGCCAGAAGGTCTCCCAGCGAGCAGGCGTGGGTGAGTGGCACTGAATGGGTCTGGAAATGACAAACAATTGCCTCCAAATTACACACTACTTTACCCATCTGATCAGATAAGAGTCGCCCTGTGCTACACAGAGAAAAGAACGCTTGACAAGAGAGCAGATTTAAGAAACAATAAGAAAGAGAGAGGGAGAGAGGTAGAGGAAGTGCCTGACTGCGGGTTAGAGGACTCTCACTGTTAAGAGTGCATGTACCAGCAGCTCATAGGCAGCTTGTGGATAAGTTTGGATTACTGTGGAGATCCAGGCTACAGCTGGGTGATACTGGATTTATCACTGATATGAATATTTGATTAGGAATGGCCATTTTTACTCAATATTACTGTTACAAAATCCTCATTATAGCCTCTTTCTGCTGGGCCCCTAATGTGCATTTTAAAATGAGAAGAATGCTGTATAATATTGAGACTGATGTTATAATAAAATTAAAAACCAGAACACTTCATGTATACATTATATGGACAAAAGTATTGGGACACCTACAAATTACAAACACAGGAGCTGTTATGACATCCCATTCTAAATCCATAGGCATTAATACGGAGTTGGTCCCACTTTGCAGCTATAACAGCTTCCACTCTTCTGGGAAGCTTTCAACAAGATTTTGGAGAGTTTTTGTGGGAATTTTTGCCCATTCATCCAGAAGATCATTTGTGAGGTCAGACACTGATGTTGGCTGAGAGGGCCTGGCTCGTAATCTTCATTCTAGTTCATCATGGGGTTGAGGTCAGGGCTCTGTGAGGGCCAGTCAAGTTCTTCCACACCAAACTCACCTAGCCGTGCCTTTATGGACCTTGCTTTGTGCACTGGGTCTCAGTCATGCTGGAACAGGAAAGGTTCTTCCCCAAACTGGTTCCACAAAGTTGGACACATACAATTGTCCAAAATGTCTTGGTGCTGAAACATTAAGATTTCCCTTCAATTGAACTAAGGGTTCTAGACCAACCCCTGAAAAACAACCCCATAGCATCATCCCTCCTCCACCAAACTCTACAGTTGGCACAATGCAGTCAGACAGTTAATGTATATACATATATATATATATATATATATATATATATATATATATATATATATATATTTTATGAAGTATATATGTATATACTTCATAAAAAAGAAAAACAAGATCAAACAAAAAAGATGCCGGTATTTTCAGAACAATGAATCAGAACATTGAACTGACCTCTCGAGTCCAGACCTTGACATCACTAAATGTGCCTGCGATTACTCAGATCTTGAGAAACCAACATAGAAACAACTTCTAAGACTGAACTTTGGAGGTGTGTTTGCATATTTCTTTAAAAAACTGAAAGTGAGTCTCCTGAAAAGAATGAAAGCTGTAATAAAGGTAAAGAGTGACACAGTAAACACTGAAATAAAATTGATATTTATATTTAGTTGCCGAGGCTTTGGTGTGATTTTCTGTTAAAAATGTCCATGTATTCTGTTTTGACTTGAAATTAAATCAGTGAAGTGTGATCTGTATATAAAAGCACAAATCTATAAACAAATGCTTCCCTATAAATGCTTATGCACCCAACTCAGGCAACTTACTCAATTATTCACTTATTTAAGATTATTTACTGTATTATTGCCTGCTTGAATGTCAGAAGTAATTAATGCCTTTTGCTTTCCCTCTGAGTAATCGAATTTATCATTGGAGAGGCTTTTGCTAGAACATTTAACACTAATTTAACATTAGTCATTTCTTCCCATTTCATCCAGCTGTAATCCCAGCTGTATTTTCTGCCCGAAGGCTAACATGATGTGCTAGTGTACAGTACATGTCCTCATACCCCACTAATCTGACAACTCGAACTGACAACAAAGCCACTGCTTTTAAACCTACATTATAAAAATCTCAACAAAAATGTTTTGCTCTATGTGAAAAGTGCTACGAGGGCTAATGCCATAATTTAGACTAGGGATTCATTGATACTGACACAGCGGGCAGTGAGCGAGGTCCTGCTCGCACAGGGAAGTGTTGCATGGACGGGAGTAGGACACCAAGTTGCTGGTCAATGTTCTGCCTTGGCTAATTCCCACCAGACGTACACCGTGTGCTTTTAACCCGGTTTAAACACCCACAAATACAATCACAACCACTTCCCCAATACAAGTGGAGACACATAGGCTAACAAAATGGAGGCGAAAAAGCTGACATTTACTATAAAAGTCTGTATATGCCTGTTTTACTGTTTGACTGAATGGAATTACTTGGTATGAACATTAATATGTTGATTTTTTAAATTGCCTTTGTAAAACAGGCTGTAGAGAGACTGTATTGTCCTACCCATGTACATCATCTTGGTTTTAGTCTCAGTCCACAGTGCGTACAAGTTAGCAAAACTGCTGGAGCAGTGTGTTTGCTCAGTACTCGGGTGCACAGCATGTTGTTTTGAATAAGGCAGGTTTACTGATAATTGTCTGTCTGCTTTCTGTAGAGGCTGCGCTTCACACAGCATGTCAATGATACTGAGCGTTTTTATACAGACTGAGTATATAAATTATCCGCACACAATGGTCTATTCCAGGGGTCGGCAACCCAACTGTTAAGAAGAGCCATTTTGCCCTTTCAACACAAAATCAAACCACCATGGGAGCCACAGTATTTTACATCCATTTTACCATCTTGGCTGTAAATATGTCTCGGTATGTGCTGATGTGCTGGTATACACTAAATATGAATGAAAATGCAGACTTACTTGGCTCTGATTTAAGCTTCAGCTTAGCTATAGCTGCTTTGTTCACATCTCTGGCAGGAAACTTTCCCTCAAAAGTAGACTACTTCCTTGTAAAATGTCTATCAATATTTGATTTTTTATGAGGCTGAAGTCGCTTTTCAATCACCAGATTCATGTTCAAATTTTCCCTTTCCACCTTTACTGGTGCCTGAGATGCCAGAAACTGGGGCACCATTTAAAGTGGAACAGGAGAATTTGACAAACTGGCTTAAACTTCACGGCTTTTTAGTGTTTGACAGTTTCTCGTTGCTGACTAAACATATCAGGAAACCAGCTGGAGTGATTATAAATGCAAAAAAGTCCATTCGTCTCTAAATTATCGATGTTCATTTTAAATATTTTTGCTGTATCGTTAGCTACTAGCTAGTTGAGATTGTTATCTGTGTTGGTATGGTCAGCAGTCTGCACACCTTCAGGGTTAAAGGGTGAATTAGCAGGTATACATTAACTCCAATGTTTAAGACCATTTATTCCTAAAACTATGTTAGAATAATCAGCAGAGTTTTATTTTACTGCAAAGGAAGATTATTTTTACCTAAAAAATCTAATTCTGCTGCGGAGCCGCAACAGGAAAGTAAAAAAGTTGCATGTTGCCGAGCGCTGGTCTATTTGAAAGTACAGTATGAGTCAATAAAGAACAAGAGTTTACAATGGCACAGTGTATGTCTGGCTTTAGAGGACACACTTAAAAAGATCATTCTTCAAGGGTTCTTTAGTAAAGAAAATGGCTCTGTATAGAACCATGAATACTCAAAGAACCTTTTGCATGACTGAAAGGTTCTTTGCATTGTGAAAGGGTTCATGGAGAATGTGCTGTAGATGGTTCTTTTTTGGAAAGGGTTCTATAAAGCACCAAAAAGAGTTCAGTAACACTTTCTATGAATGTCACGTTTGTAAGCATCTATAAACACATTTATAACATGTTATAATGCCTTCATACGGCATTATAAACAGGATTATAACCATTTATAGAAATGAATTACACTTTATAGCCATGTTTATTATACACTATGAATTGTTAATATAATGCATTATAAATAGTGTTGATAACATGTTATAATGTCAGTGCCAAAGAAGTCAGTCCCAGCTTGGAGAGCGTAAAGTAAAGACAAATACCAAGCTAACGGTGGTGTACATTACCTTTCCCACACTGGGTTAGATTAGGATCAGAACTATAAAACATACTTTACTTACAGCTGTACAGAAGCACTTTTCTGACATGGCACAACCAGGTATACCTGGTCAGTTGTGAGACTTGAACCCACAACCTTATGGTTGATGGCCTACTTCTACCACTAGGCTACCAGCCACCCAAAACACACAAAACATACTGATACTCTTATTCGGTCTGAAAAATATTCTAACGATACATCACTAATTTTGACAGTGGAGAAGTAGCCGCAATGTAGCTGAGCCTGGGTCTTGTACTGGCATCACCAGTCATCACGGCCAAAGCGAGCACTGCTGTCCATTGGCTTGTGTGTGACATGGTGCTTGGGGAAAAAACGGTGCCTGTGCAAATATGGCAATATGGTGCTGGACAGAACCAAATATAGCAGCACTCAGAGAGAGCAAGCCAGACCGTGGAAGAGACTGAATGTAAGAGAGAGAGAACGTCCTGCTTTCCCTGACCATCTGACGTGTCCAGAGCTGGACAGCAATCTCAGGAGAAATTTCTGACTTCCGCTCAGGCTGAGGCGAGGCGAAGCAAGGCAAGCGGCCAGCAGAAACAGGACCAGGTGCGGAGGGCAGGATTTTAATGACGCCCCACGAGAGGATGGGGCGAGCGAGGGCCAACTACGTCCGGCTCAGTCGCACCGTCACCTCAGAGAACCTCTGTGGCTGGAAAAGGAAATGTCTCTTTTTCTCTGCTTGTGTCTCTCTCAGTCCTGCCTCATTAAAAACACAGGAAGCAGAAAACTGGACGACACATTAGAATTCATAGTTTAAAGGAATCAAACTTATAAAATCCCCAGTTACCCCAAATGTAAACAATCAGTCAAGACATGTTTGGTGTCTGAAGTTGGTCGTCTTTTTAGTTTTGCCCTGGAGCTTCAGAGCTAACGTAGCTAACAGTGGACGCTTATATACCACCAATTAGCATCACATTCTTGTTGCAAATCAGGCTGAGTTTAGCATTCAGTAATAGCAGCCTGAACTTTGTCTGTACTTTGGTCCATGTTTATAGATCAGCGTCAGAAAGCATATCATCTATTTGACACAGGTGCCTAAACTTGGTCAAGGGCCAAAAAGACAAAATAGAATATAAATAAAAAAGGTTGGTTTCAAATTGAGATTTAAAAAATATATTTTGTTACTTATTTTTCATTTCAAATCGATTTTTTAAAAGGAAAATAAGAATTGAGTTAAGTATATATTGTATAAAAAAATGTTTGCGTGAGGGGGTGGGATTATGATAACTTTCTGGTGGCTCAAATCAAGTTAGCACATCTTGTACAGGGAACACACTAAATATGGCATTTTTCTGCAAACTGTAGTGCATAATTTAAATTTATTTGCATTTATAATACAATTATAATATTTTTAAAGTTTAATATATTGATATATATATATATATATATATATACACACATGCCACATCTCTCTCACTCACATCACAGGTTACCTGTCTGGGGAATCAAACCCAGGCTCTTCTCACCGTGAGGTAACAGCGCTCCCCACTGTACCACCCTGCATACTACAGTTTATGCTTTATTTGTCACCAATTTGTGGAATTCAGCAAATCAAGAGTAAATGTGCATTAAAATGTGTATCTCTGTAGAGGATCTGTTAACTTAATTTCTCTTAGAAAATCAACAAAGCATGCAATTTGAACAGAAGCACCCACATACAACTATTTAATGAAGCTATATAACCTCCACTAAACAACCTATGCACAACATTTTCTCAAGAAAACTGTTTTGGTTTTAATTCCATTTTAGCTGATTTGTAGCTGATTTGCAGCATAATTTGCTATTAGTAATATATAATGTTGTTACAGATAAAGCTTATGTAGCTTGATGAAGAATCTGCTGTAGATGCATAGAATCTTCATCTGCATAGAACCAAAAAGAGTTCTTCTGTTGTTATGATGTTAAGCCTTTTTGGTGCTATTTAAAAAGGTTCTATGTAGAACCATTTTCTGTACCAAAGAGCCCATCTTTTTTAAGTGTGACAAGGGCCGTGGCCCAAAATAGGCAGTTATGGATGGGCATGACGTGGTTGAAGTGGGTGGATGTGAGCAAGAATGGCACTAGATTTCGTGGACTCAGGTGGACATGATATATGGCTGAAGCCTATACACAACATCTAATTGGAAGGGACCAAAATTGGAGAGAAAACTGGGTAAAACGAGAGAAAGAAACAGAAAAAAGTGAGAACATCTTGCTTTCCCTGACCATATGACAGGTCTGGAGCTGGACAAAAGAAGTAAACTTCAGACGCAAGTCATGCCCTCTGACCAACATTTGGAATAAGAACATATGTAAATCAGATTGGAGGTGGTCTAGGTAATATGATTGAATAATAAATGAACATGCACATATGGACCATTCTACTCAAACTGAGGTCACGCAGTAAAAAATGAATAAAAAACACAGCTAAGCATTCAGAACTTAGATATTTACAAGGATTATTTTAATCTAAATATTGTGGCCCTGACATAGAAGAAGACATGGAAAACATATGGGAGGATGCTCTTTTATTTTGAATAGGCAGCAAGAAATGCCCAGCCTAGCGCTAACTCAGGGAGAGGTAACGCAGGAGGACATGGCATCAATGGAGGGTGGGCACTTCAACACACTGTAAACATACCCACATCACAATCACTCCAAACAATACAACTGCACTAATAACATCAACAACATCAGTGTGGCCCCTCCCGAGAGCCGCTTAGAGTGGCTACCCTCCAAGTTTCTTACCACTGCATGGTCCATGGCAGATGCCACAGTAGATAATAAACCATCATTTATATGGGACTTTCTACTGGGAGGTGTCTCTCCCAAAACCTAACCCCTAAATTTACACTTATAATAATTTGTTTTGTTATTTTTTACATTTTTTGTTTCTTTTATCATGAGTTTTTAAATCAAAAAAAAAAAAAATACTTTTTTCAAAAAATGCTGCCCCATGTTTTCATGTCACTACCAAAACACAAAGAGTTTTAGTCCATAGGTGGAGACTTATTTTAGCCACACCCCTGCATTTTAGAGCAGGATGTGAGGCTGCATCCCTGTCCCTCATGACCACATGGTGAGCAGTTCAATCCCATTGTTTTGTAAAAGAAAATCAGTGTGGAACATGGAGAATTGTCACTACCAAAAACACTGAGACACACTTTTTCTACAGTTAAGTAAACTGAAAACTGATTTATGAAATATTACATATTAAAATATTACATGTTATGATTTTTGGTGTGTATAGCTGTTCAAAGCTGTGTTTGCTAGTCATGTACTGGCTAGCATTTTTTAATTCTGCTCAGAATTGGCTAAATATGTTACTACCGAAGCTGTTTTGTCTCTATAGTCATTATGGTATAGACAAAATGGGACATTTAATCATTTTTCATATGAAATATATATAATTGAGGTATAGCGTCACTCAAAGATAAAGAATTTCAATCCAAGACAGTCTGAAATGTGTTTTTACAGAAATGTGTGTCTGACTTTGACCCTGAATGATCCACACCAGACTGAAATTTAAACAGAAAGACTGGACATAAAACAGTATTCACAGCAGTAAACTCTGTTCAGTACAGCATCATCCACAGCACAACAGACATTGACCTTACCTATTAGAAAAGACATGGAAAGCATACAGTCTGATAGATTCTCCCATTCAACACAAACTGTATTATTAAGGCCACGACTCAGTGAGTTTTGTAGTCCATTATATGTCAGATAAGGAGTAAGTATTTCCAATCAGGCGAACGTCTCTATTAAAAGAGCGTATATTATATAGAGACATAAATAAGCCATCCAGCACACAGTGGATCAGAACAGACAGTCAGGTCTATAGGGCTGTAACCTCATATCTGTCCCCAATATACGCAGTACAGTAAATCAAGGCCTTAGAGTCCATTTCCAGCCTCCATTCCCTTCACATGCGCTATTTGTCCCCCTCATCAGGCAGGTCAGAGGGTAATACAGTCCCTGTGTCAAGGATTCTTCTCTGAATGGGTCCACAGGGCAGCAGTTTAGATTTTTTTTCCAGCTCTCTGTGAGTGTGTGTGTACAGTCGAATGCAAAAGTTTGAGCACACTGGTCAAATTATGTGATAATAACACATCCTCAGAGAGCAGAGAACACACTGATACACACCGATCAGGCATAACATTCTGACCACCTCCTTGTTTCTACGCTCATTGTCCATTTTATCAGCTCCACTTACTATATAGGTGCACTTTGTAGTTCTACAGTTACAGACTGTAGTCCATCTGTTTCTCTGATACTTTGTTAGCCCCCTGTTACCCTGTCAGGACCCCCATGGACCCTCACAGAGCAGGTACTTTTGGGTGGTGGATCATTCTCAGCACTGCAGTAACACTGACGTGGTGGTGGTGTGTTAGTGTGTGTTGCGCTGGTCTGAGTGGATCAGACACAGCAGTGCTGCTGGAGTTTTCAAACACTTTGTCCACTCACTGTCCACTCTGTTAGACACTCCTACCTTGTTAGTCCACCTATAGCTCATCTCTTGCTGCACAGTTTGTGTTAGTCATCCTCTAGTCCTTCATCAGTGGTCACAGGACGCTGCCCACAGGACGCTGCCCACAGGACGCTGTTGGCTGGATATTTTTGGTTGGTGGACTATTCTCAGTCCAGCAGTGACACTGAGGTGTTTAAAGACTCCAGCAGCACTGCTGTGTCTGATCCACTCGCTGCAGCACAACACACACTAACACACCACCACCACGTCAGTGTTACTGCAGTGCTGAGAATGTTCCACCACCCAAATAGTACCTGCTCTGTGAGGGTCCATGGGGGTCCTGACAGGGTAACAGGGGGCTAACAAAGTATCAGAGAAACAGATGGACTACAGTCTGTAACTGTAGAACTACAAAGTGCACCTATATAGTAAGTGGAGCTGATCAAATGGACAATGAGCACAGAAACAAGGAGGTAGAAACAGAGTTCATTCGGAATGAACTGTTTTTGTGGTGTCATACATCCCCCTATTCATCCTAAAACAGTTTAGCTCCGCCCACTCACACCGAAGTCTTTCAGCCTAGACTGCTTTTTTTTGAAGGAGACTAAATACACTGCAGCCAAACAGCTCTGTTGTACTTACACAAGCATCATAAATGGACCTTTAGGAAAAGAGTAAAATACAAGCCCTTTAACATACTGGAAAAACATGAAATATAAAATATAAAATGTGCCATAACTTTTGCACAGGCCACATTTTATGTTTTATTTTTTTCCCAATTTGTTAAATTCAGCAAATAAACGGTAACTATACATTCAAATGTGCAGAACTGTGCTCTCTGTAGAAGATGTGTTTACTTATTTTCCTTTAGACAATCAAGACAGCATATAATTTGACCAACAGCGCCCATACTTTTGCACAGACCTGTACACAGGCAATGTCAAGCATTTAAACATTTAAAATCATGACAAACATCCATTCAGTCAGCTGATTCGACCAGTAATGAATATGCATACATATAAGCTATTTATATACATAAAAAGACTTAAATACAGAGTCAGCTATTAATCTTCTGAGTGTTGTTTTATTAGCTAAACATAAAAATAAATGAATTGCCACCAAAAGAAGGTGATTGGAGGAACGTGGCAGAGCCATGCAGTAGCTGCCTCAGCTGTAACACTGTTAGCCAGACTGTCTGGCTTCGTTACATCCCCCAACACTCGCGTGCTAAATCATCCAGACGAGGCTTTCAGGTCATGCGTGTAATTAAGCGCAAAACAAATTTAAAGGCTGCGGCAACTTAAAAAAAAAAACCTTAATTAATGACATGCATTAGGAGGGACAGATATAATGTTGGCAAAAATAATATGACTCAACATATTAAGCAGCGCGGGGTTGGATTTCGCTTTCTGCCCATCGGTGCATTAACTGTGCAGTGTTCTCCTGATGTGCTCTGACCAGCACTGTCTAAATGGCACCAACACGATCACATGACCCACTTTACCGAGGCCTTCCGAACCTCACGTGCTGGATCTCCACTCTAGGACGAGGTAGGGGTGGGTGATATGATGATAATCTTTAATGAGCATATTGTTGGTTTTGTTAGCAAAGGTTGGGCCGTATAACAGTATTTAAAGAAAAGGTCATTAAAAAGTAAATTAAAAAAGTCATTAAAAAAGTAAACGGTATAAAAAAGATGCTATAATTTAAAAATTAAAGTGTCAAATTTCGATTTCACACCTGAACAGCCAATTAAACACAAGTCATGTGTATAATTAAGCGCAAAACAAATTTATAGAATTTTTAAAAATGGGTGTTGCTTTAGCATCAGTTGGCTGGAACTGCTCTGTGGAGTGTGGCATGTTTGGCCTGCTAACTAAGCTATTGTTAGCTTAGCCAAATCGCTACAGTCCCAAATACCACAGGTTTGATTTCAGTCACACTTTTAAAGTCACTCACCTTTACTCTCTCAGACATTAGTGTTTATCATCTACACGTGTTTTAGCAGAGCAGCAAACCTGTGGTATTTGGGACTGTAGCAATTTGGCTAAGCTAACAATAGCTTAGTTAGCAGGCCAAACATGCCTTACTTCACAGCACAGGCTCGGTTCCAGCTAACTAAGCTATGGTTAGCTTAGCCAAATTACTACAGTCCCAAATACCACAAGTTTGACTGTAGTCACACTTTTAAAGTGACTCAACTTTATCTCTCTCAGACATCAGTGTTTATCATCTAGACTTGTTTTAGCAGAGCAAGTTAGTCAGAATCAAACCTGTACTGTGGTGTGTGGCGCTTTTTGAGTCTGTAGCCTGGTCGCTAAGCTAATGTTAAGTCCAAATACCACAGGACTCGTTTAATTTCTCCTTTGCTCAACTTTACCTCCTCAGATTTGAATTATTATTATCTTCCAAACTTGTATCAGTGCTTTATAGCCACAATCCAAAATGTTCTGTGGTGAATAGAGCTGCTATCATGCTAGCTAAGCTAATGCTAACAGCTCATCTCTCCTGGTTAGCAGCACTGTTTAATATTTAGCAATTCTCAGATTTGACATTTATTGAAATATGGCTTAAAAATCATGCATCATGGAAATTAGCACAATAATGGCTCTATATAGCACCAAAAGAACCCTTTTGGTGCTATAGAATGTAGTGCCATTTTCTAAAAAGTTCTATTTAGAACCATACACAACACATTCTGACACCAATCAACATCAATCTGAAGAACATCACCATGCAAAAAACCATATAGGCATAAAATGGTCCTATAGAGAGCTAATGGCTCTAAATAGAACCATTGCATTTACTGAAGAACCCTTGGCGTTTTATTTATAGAGAAAATGGGGCTACTAACAACCACTAGCAAGGCCTGTCCCATCAGATAAACAGCACACACTTAAAAGGATGGTTCTTCAAGGGTTCTTTAGTGAAGAAAATAGTTCTATGTACAACCATGAACGCTCAAAAAACCCTTTGCATGATGAAAAGTTTCTTCAGATTGATGGAAAATGTGCTGTAGATGGTTCTATATAGGACCTTTTTGAAAAGTGTTCTATAAAGCACCATAAAGGGTTCTGCTATTTTTACAAGCTTGTATCATAACAATAGCAGAACCCTTTTTAAAAGACTATATATAATCTCCATCAATCTGAAGAACGATTTCACCATGCAAAGAAACATTTAAGAATGCAAATGGTTCTTTGAGTGTTTATAGTTCTAAATAGAACCATTATCTTTACTAAAGAACGTGTGTGCTGTTTATCTGATGGAACAGTTTTGGTGGTCTAACAGGCCTTGCAGGTGGTTGTTAGTAGTCCCATTTTCTCTATAAATAAAATGTCAAGGGCTCTTTAGTAAATACAATGGTTCTATTTAGAACCATGAGCTCTGTATAGGACCACTTTATGCCTATATAGTTCGTTGCACCTTCGAAATGGGGTCCATTCACAGGTAGGGTGAATAAAAACAAATCATAGAACCAAAAATGAATATGACTTGCCATGACAAGGTAACACAACTTAGGCTAACTATTTACAGCAGCCTTAAACACAAGTTGATATATGTAAATATGTAAAAAAAATAAAAAAAATAGATAAAATTAATGAGGAATTCAGCAATATAGGCTCATAAAAATGCAAAACTCTACAATTTTGTGTGTAAACATCTGGAAATATTAATAGCAGATCACTACAAACATGCAAAATGTGATATAAGAGCTAATAGATTAAAGATATTAAACACAATATGAATTCATAATAAAAAGTGCTTAGCCTGAGGACGAGGTCTTATTGTGAAAATACTGTATGGACTCTAGCTCTACAGAGAACCCACCTCCTCGCGCTTCTGCTTTCTCCCACCTCATTTGACCCCTTTTTGCATTCACAGTGCATTAACTGAAGCTGGGCTGTGGTGTCAGGAGCCTCCGCTCTTCTCCAAAATGAATATCCGATAATAGCAGAGGAGGGTGCAGGAGAGGCCGAGGCGTTTGTCTTGATGAGCCGCGGGGAGAAGTGGCAGTTATGAAGACCTACGGCCTTTAATACAAGGTGAGCTTTTATTGGTGAAGACGGGAGCACAAAGAGGACGAGGCCCCTCGGGCCTTTTCCAAGGTTGGCCAAACCGAGAGGACAATCAGCCCTGCCTGTTCACATTGACTCACCGGGTCACAAAGGTCAGTTTCCCATTATAACACAAAGGCGTTTTTATCTGGGTGCAAATATCCATTTTAATTGAACAATTTGGTGAAAAAAGGCTCAGTCCCCCCCCTCACCCCAAATGTAGTCAAATATCCAGGACACGTTTAAGGTCTGAGGTTTGCTTCCTTAGTTTTGCGCTGGAGCTATAAAGCTAAATAAGGCTAATGAGTAATAAAGGTAAAAATGTAATGCTCTTCCTTCTAACTACATTCTTAGCAAA
This sequence comes from Colossoma macropomum, assembly GCF_904425465.1. Classification (NCBI taxonomy): domain Eukaryota; kingdom Metazoa; phylum Chordata; class Actinopteri; order Characiformes; family Serrasalmidae; genus Colossoma; species Colossoma macropomum. Next base: position 2,021,044 of record NW_023494798.1, on the reverse strand, counting down.
AAAAGGTTCTCTTTAATACCAAAAAAGGGTTATTTGGCTTGTAACAATAGTGGAACCCATTTTGGTGCTATATAGAACCCTTTTCAAAAAGGTTTTATATAGAACTGTCTACAGCACACTCTCCATCAATCTGAAGAACGCTTTCATAATACAAAGAACCCTTAAATCATGCTAAGGGTTCTTTGAGTGTTCGTGGTTCTTCATAAAACGGATAGTTCCCGTCTTAAAATCTGATTGGCGTTTGAAGCCGTGGTGAAATCCATGCTATACACACACCTATGACTGCCTCACAGGGACTGAATTACACATTACTGCACCACAGCATGAATAGAAATTGCTGTTAATGGAATAATCTTTGACTCTCATGCTGCTCACATAGACCACCGAGTGTACTGATGAAGTAAGATCCCATTTCTGTTTAAACTGAGGGGCTGGCAACTCATGTTCTTAGCTAGAACTAGACTGGTCAGCTAGCTAACAGGGTAAAAGATAGCAAACATGCTAAACAACTCCATCATTAATAAAACAGTCTTGAATTACAGTACTTACGGTATGATTTACTGTAAAACAGCAGTATAAACGTCTAAAACATGTCACTTGAATGGATTACATGCTTCAAATATATGTGTTTTAGGCAGAAGTGGTGTCAAACCCAGACTGAATCCCAAACGGCTCTGTACTCCCTAAATAGTGTGCTAGGTATGAAAGTTTAGACATTCTAGCCTCTGCAGCCAAATGGTGCTTAATGTATTTATGGATGTGTCTGAGTCCCAAACGACTATTTCTTAGCTTTATTTTGCACTGTTGGGCTGCAGGATCCAGTATTTAAATTCCTACGTAGGGCACTATATAGGGAGCAGGGAGGCATTTGAGATTCAGCCCCAGCACAAGAATGGCATCTCAGGATTGGTGCTAAATAAGACTTGTGGTGGTAATATAGTGTCCAAAAAGTGCTTATAAAGCAAAGGTTTTATGAGATTAAACAGAAAAAATGCAACTTTCTTGATATTCAAAATCACATATTGTCACAATGAAAAAAGCATTTTAACTAAAAGCACTTTTATAACTGTTTACTTGCTAAACACAAACATCCTGTTGACTGTTCTTTAGTAGATCATACCCATTAAACTATATTTAATCAAAAAGATTACGGAAAAAAATCCATACACTCTTAACAAAAAGCGCTCTGTATAGTACCAAAAAAGGGTTCTTTGGCTTGTAACAATAGTGGAACCCTTTTTGGTGCAGTGAAAGCATTCTTCAGATTGATAGACCGTTGTACATGGTTCTATATAGAACCTTTTTGTATACAGAACTATGTACAGGACGTTCTCTCTGAAGAACACTTTCGACTGGTGAGCTCTGCGGATTAGCCTTAAATGTGATTCCTGCTGTGCTACACACTTAAAAAAGTTCTTCAAGGGTATTTTAACAAAAAAAATGGTACTGTATAGAACCATGAACACTCAAAGAACCCTTTGAATTGATGGATAATGTGCTGTAGATAGTTCCTATATAGAACCTTTTTGAAAAGGGTTCTATATAGCACCAAAAAGGGTTCTTCAATTATTACAAGCTTGACATCAGAACAACAGAAGAACCCTTTTTGGTGCTATATAGAACCCTTTTCAAAAAGCACATTCTACATCAATCTAAAGAACCCTTTCATGATGCAAAGAACCTTTTAGTCATGCAAGGGGTTCTGGGTTCTACGTAGAACCATTTTCTTCACTAAAGAACCCTTGAAGAACCATCTTTTTTAAGAGTGTTCAGAGACTGATGAGGATCAAAACTATGAAACATACTTTACTTACAGCTGTACAGAAGCACTTTTCTGACATGGAACAAAACCCTGGACCAAAGAACCCTTGAAGAACCATCTTTTTTAAAGGCCTCCCAAACAGGCGGTCATTGCATTTTATTTCTACTTTGAAAATGAGTTTCATGATTCTAATCTAAACTCTTATTTTTTTCAAACAGCCCAATTATTACTATGTAATTACAATTACTCTAAAAAAAGTCACTCAGTATATTTCATTTCATTCACAGACTATAAGCAGGCATACTAAAATTAACATTCCTTTCATTTTTTATACATTAAATGTATTTATTTATTTATATATAGACACGACAGGCAATTATTTTCTCACGTTCTACTGTGTGACCATCAATCTGGATTATTCAATTACTCTAAGGCTCTCCAGGCTTATTGCAGTTTTGCTGCTTGGCTGATTTGCGCATAGAAACCTTTCAGTGTTTAATATGAGGCAGACCGGAATGAACTGACCAGTACACGGCTGGATGGCTTTGTCTAAAACAGGAGTAACTAACTTGGAAGATTTTGAACGTATTGGATTGGAATGGTCTCTGTTGCAGAAACACTGCATTCATTAATAAAAAAAATGATTATTTTAACTCTCTGCCCCGCAGGAATACACAGGCTCAGCACGGGCAGTAAGAACACCATCTTGTCTTAATGCTGTCCTCCAAATCCACAGAGACTCTCAGCAACACTGCAGAACCAACAGAGTGAGGACACTGGGAATTAGTTAATGCATTGGAAAAGGCTCTGGAGCAGCTCGATCAGATGAGAAACTGTTTCCTGGAGTTCTGTTCATTATGCAGATAAATGAATGCGCATATAAAGAAGTAAGTTAAATAAAAAATATAAATGACCATTCAGTACAAGCATGAGAGATATTTCTCCACACCTCCCAAGTTCAGTCTTAGAAGTTGATTGCATTTTGTATGTTGGTTGCTGAACTTTACTGCTATCACTGCAGACTGGCTGGGTCGCCTACAGAGCAGCGCTAGTGGCCTGTTAGTGAAGTAATGTTCTTCTTTATTTGAGGGTCCCATTAAACATGAGAAGATTTCAACCACTACCTCTTGTAACTCAGTTCCAAAGGGCAAGGAGACACTAGGTGGTAGAGGTGAAAATAAGGAATGGGATTGGGCCTTAGACTGTCCACTCTTCACCTTTATTACAGCTTCCATTCCTTTCAGGAGACTCACGTTCAGTTCCTCAAAGAATCTGCAGAAACACCTCCAAAGTTCAGTCTTAGAAGCTGGTTGATCATTTTCTGAAGTAATCAAACACATTCAGTGGTGTTGAGGTCTGGACTCTGTGGTGGTCAGTCCATCGTTCAGCTTCTTTGTTTGATGTGTCCGTCTCCTTTTCTCAGTGAGGTTCTTCTTGACAGCTACACATCCTTTCAGACCCACAGCGCTGAGTCGTCTTCTCACAGTGGAAGGATGGACAGAAACACCTGTGGATGTTTTCAGATCTGATCAGCTTGATTTTCTCCTCTCTCTCAGAGATGAAAGCTTTAAGTGCTGTTTATCTGATGGGGGCAGTTTTGGGGTCGACCAGGTCTTCCAGGTGGTTGTTAGGAGCCTCATGTTCTCTGCAGCTTTTAATCATTTTTAATCAGTTTTGGAAACTCCTGCTTTTTCACTCTGATTTCTCCTTCCTTGTGCCAGTGAATTATCTTTTAACTAATCTTCTCAGACATATCTCCTGAAAAATGAACAACTTGTACATAATTGCTGTTTTTGACTGGAAGTTAAATAAATTAAAGAAAGCCCTCTTTTGCAGAGCACTGTAATTAGATGTAATATAGCTACCAGTACTACTATTACTACTACTACTTTTATACAATAATTACTTAATGACAATTATGCAGTAATTGGATGTGCTTTTCTAGAAAAGCTTTAGCACTGTTGTAAAAACACGATAGAAAAAAGTTCAAACAATTTTGTAGTAATATTACACTTTTAGAAATAAAGGTTCTGTGCAGGTACATTTTACATTCATCAAGGTATAAACAATGTAAATGTCCCCTTAAAGGTACAACAGTGGTTTTAAGGTTAAGTTTTTCCAGGTGAAAAGTTCGTATTTGTACCTTTTCATAACCGAATGATTTAAAACAGAACAGTAAAATAAAAGTCCTGGAGACGAGACGGGGTGTGTGGAGTCAGTACAGCTTAGAACATATAATCTCAATGGATTATGTACAGTTATGTTCCCTGACTAAAGGTACTGAGACGTACCCTTGAAAGAACCACCCCAATGACAGTTTAGTACCTTTATTTCTGAGAGTGTAGTTCTTCTGCATTGTTTAAATGTATTGATTTAATTTATTTAACAACATCTAGGGCTATTTGATATGTTGTGATCATATTGCTTATAACCTACAAACTACAACTATGCTATGCCTTCCGATATATATTATATATCTAAAAAATTCCAATTATTTTTTCAGAATTTCTGCAAAATGAAACCACTGAGATGTAAACATTCATTCAGAGTGGTTTGGTTTGAGAAACTTTCCGACTCAGAATTATTCACAGTGGTGGTGATAGGAACCAGACGTCTGAAGGCTCTGAAAGCTTTTTAGGTTTATCACTATTGTACCATCATTAACGTTACATATATAGACTTAGAAGACGCCTGTAGGTTCACTGGTGGTTTTGATAGTAAATAAAACGGCTATATCTGTGTTGTAGTCATGGTGACCCCTGGTTCCTATCACCACCACTGTAAAGAAATCTGAGGCTCTACAGTCAACCATTTCACACCAAATCATGAAATTTTGCCAATGCTTTGGATCAGGTGAATACCTCAGTTCATCAAAACTGCCACAGAAACCCTCATTTGCATATTGCAGGCCTCAATTTTGCAAAAGCAAATAATACAACAACAATTTACAAACAATCTATTGTGCAGCCCAAGCTGCAGCTCAGTTTGTACTCTTTTCATTAGGAGTCTAAAACCCTGAGTGTCAGATTACAGGCCGTCTCTCCACTGGAGGTACTGTGGGTTAAACACCAGCCTGCAGAGTCTGAGGCAGGAGCGGCCGGCTCAGAGCTGTCCAGAGCCAGAGTAACGCTGAGCTTCTCTCCATACAGACTCCACAGCTCAATTACGGAACCTGTGTTCCTCCACTGGCACACTAAACACTGCCCACTGCCAGCCGGGATTAAAGGGACACTCCATCCAAAAACATTTGGCTGAGAATATGGAAAAGCTAGCAGAAGTCAGCTAGCATGGCTACACAAGCCAACAATAAATGAAGGCTTGAATTCAGTCATCATAAACTCACAAAAGGCCCCAGTTGCTCCCGTTCATTTTTGGAGGGGTGACAAACCACCCACGGCTGTCCTGTCCATGCTCCGCCCACAAAGGCTTTCTTTCAAAGCTACTGCTACGAGGTTGGACAAGCTTTAAAGAACGTTAGCAAAAATCTCATTTAACCTTATGGGAAATTGTTTAGAGTCAGCTGGACAATGTCGGACTCGAAACTACGAGGACAAAAACTTTTGCACAACTACACAACAGCAGTATACAGCTGACATATCCTAGCAGGTCAGCCTTTCACACGCATATAAAAATACAAATTGAAATGAATGCGCTGTAATTTTAGGAATGCTAGGGGGCGCTACAATTCCTCATTAGAGTGAATAGAATTTTCGGCAACACTTTGAAAAACAAAGATGCTTTAAAAAGATGGTTCTTCAAGGGTTCTTTTGTAAAGACAATGGTTCTATATAGAACCTTGAACAATCAACGAACCATTTAGATCGATGGAGAACGTGTTGTATATAGATCTATATAGAACCTTTTTGACAACGGTTCTATATAGCACCAAAAATGTTCTTCTATTGTTACAATCTTGACATTACAACAATAGCAGAAGCCTTTTTTTGGTATAATCATTAGAACCATAGAACCATTGCCTCTACTAAAGAACCCTTGCTGAACCATCTTTTTTAAGAGTGTAGGTATGACACAACACATTCTCCATCACTCTGAAGAACGCTTTCATGATGCAAAGAACATTTAAAGCATCCAAATGCTTCTTTAAGTGTTCATGGTTCTCTTTACTAAAGAACCCTTGAAGAACTCTTTGTTGTAAGAGTGTAGATGCAACGCATGCCACCAAGTACAGAAGGGTCAGTTAATCTTTGGCAATATCAAATTTTCAAAAGCGATGCCACAGCCATCCGTGGCTGGAAATTTCTGCATGATCACATGTGGAAAAAAAACAAAACATTCAAGTAAAGCAAGTAAACAAAGTCATTCAGAGTGGTTTGATAGGAAATGCTCCATTCTAGAAAAAGGACTGTTCACAGTGGTGGTGTTAGGAACCAAACGTCTGAAGAGATTAATGCCTCCAAAAGCTCACAGAAGGTTGGTTATGAATACACTGCCTGGTGCCTGAACAAATGTTTTACGACATTTTAGAAAAGATTTAGACTTAAAATGCTGATACGCTAAATATGACGCTAATAACTGAACACGTGAAAAACTATACGCAGCGGATGTGATGCAATTTTTGCTTTGGAATTCTGCCGTTTTCAGAGCTAATACACAGAATGAGCGTGTTCACATGCACTCAATAATCCAATCATAGGATCAATTGGATTTCTGCAGTGATCTGATTATTCAAACGGTCATGTAAACATCATACTCCCATCTAGGAATCTGATTAAGAAATCTGATAAATAGAGCTGGATTTTAGCTCAGTAATCAGATTTCTCAGTGCATGTAAACTCTTACTCTGATTTCTTTCAGATTTCTCAGTCTGAGCATGCGCAAAATCAGACTGCTGCACTGGAAAAAAACCACCTACATGAAACCAACTACAGCTTGACGAAACGAACGATTTAAATATTCTTCATTTTCTAGAGGTAAAGTGGCGCGATGGTTTTTACAAAAAGTTTGCATTACGTTTACGTCACGTCTTCTTCTGTGAGTTTATTGGCTGGTTGCAAAGCAGAAATCCAATCACTGTCTGATTCATGTAGACCCGGAGTTTTCCCATTATCTGATTACTCAAGTGCTTGTGCACGTGTTGATCAGATTACTGACAAAATCTGATTTTCTGCAGTTATCAGATTATTATGTGCATGTAAACGCACTCATAGTCTTCAAGTGTAAAACGTCATGCTTTGCTACTCACAAAATGGGCAAACGGTGACATTGTTTGGGCTTCTTGCCATTGTGGAAAAGCGAAAAAAGCTAAGACAACTTTCCTGCCTGTCCCAACTTTTTTGGAAAATGTTCCAGACATCAATATCAGAATGAGCACATATTTACATAAAACAAGGACCCATAATAAGGTGAAACTTCTGTCTGGTCTATATGCTGCTTCTGTTTAAACACAGATTTACAAATGAATTTACAAATCACTACTTTCTGTTATTACATTTCACATACTGTCCCAACCTTTCTGGAACTGAGGTTTGCATTTCATAAAAATGTCATATTGTGGAGAAACAAATAAAAAACTATTTTTACATCTCGTGAAACCCTTAAGGCTCACAAACACACTGCTGCTGTGAGTGTTCTTAGGCTTTAGCTCATGTGGGAACTGCTTGTGAGGCAAAAACATGAATCGCTGGAAAAATGACATGGACACGTGGCCTTGCTCCAAATAAAGAGGGAGCGATGCCAATAAATTCAGCTCATGCGAGTAGTCTGAGGCCCCCAGATGTAAAATAGTGTGTTAAATGTGTCACTCTTTGAAGTGCACGGCACTGACAGCCCTGCAGAAAGTGGTAGCAGTGACCGACAGCCGAGCCAGAGCATTAAAATCTCACTTCTTATCGTGGTGAGAGGGCTCTAAATATCATGTGCTGGAAAATGTAGAGCGTCATGCAACACCCAGACCACCTCGCTGTGGTAATTAGAGTGTTTGGAGTTGATCCCCCCAGCCCAAATAAACCTCAACACACACACAATTTTTACCTGTTTGTGAGCTTCAGTGGAAATGCAGTTAGTGTAGCGCAGAACCTCCAACTCCATGTCCATCTTAAGCAAATGACTAGAAAGAGAGAGAGAGAGAGAGAGAGAAAGAGAGAGAAAGAGAGAGAGAGGTTACCCTACAAGGACGCTATACATTGATCTATAATCATATACTTGTGAAGGGTCAGGTAAGAAAGCATGTGAACTTCTCAGTAATCTGTCCTTTACTGATGTAAAGCACTGCTCTTATGAAGCACCAACCGCTATTGGACAGCACCCCCTAGTGGAGAATTTGTAGCCTGCAAAATGTGAGTTTCTACATTTCTGCATTTTAAATTTAAGTGACCCTTAGTAGGAAATTTCACCTCTGCATTTAACCCATTCGTGCAGTACACACTAATGAACACACACACTAGGGGGCAGTGAGCACACTTGCCCGGAGCGGTGGGCAGCCCTATCCCGGGGAGCAGTTGGGGGTTAGGTGCCTTGCTCAAGGGCACTTCAGTCATGTACTGTCAGTTCAGGGGATCAACCCAGCAACCTTCCGGTCACAAGGTTCCCTAACCTCCAGCCCACGACGGACCCCACTGAGAGTGAGAGATGTGAAGTATTTTACAGGCCAGCACTTCTGGATAGAGTAGTTTGTGAGCTGTGTGAGTGTGTTTGTAACTGGCTGTTCAGCTGAATGGTTAAGTTATGCTTCAGGAAGCAGTTGTTGGGCTTCTAATGCTACATTCCCTCCAGTCTAATTATGTCACTCTGGCGCTGTGCATGTGAGGTGATTTGATCCGTTCTGTCATCATAGCCCTTAACAATGTGTTTATAGCAGAAACTCGTATCCCAATAACAATATGATTCATCATGCAGTCCTACTGTATGTATTACATCATAATATGTCTATATAAGATTATATATGGATATGATTCTAATACATGCACATATACAAATAAACTTACAAATATATCACATTCAGTAACCACTATGGATGATTGAAAATGTACTACACATGATTCAGTACCTACAATGAATTATTCAGTAAACACTGCGGGTTGTTTAAATAATTACGCAGTATCTACTATAAATTATTTAGTATCTCCTATACTGTGTTCAGTAATCACTATAAAATACTGAATATTAACTATTCATAACTACTATAAATTATTCAGTATTATGAATTATTCAGTAACTATTATGAATTATTCAGTATTATGAATTAGTCCATACATATTATGAATTACTCAGTAATTATTTCAGATTACTCAGTATGTACTATGAATTATTCCATATGCACTATGAATTATTTAGTAACTACTTTTAATTTTTGAATAAATGCTATGAATTATTCAAGAACCACTATTAAATATTAAAGAACTACTATAAATTGTTTAGTAACAACTATGAATTATTCATTAACTCCTATAAATTATTCAGTATCTACTATGAACTATTTCGTTTCTCCTATAATTTATTCAGTAATCACTATGAAATACTCAATATCTTTTTTAATATTTACTATTCAGCAACTACTATGAATTATTCAGTAATAACTATAAAATGTTCAGTAGCTTTTTAAAATTCAGTAAGTATTATGAATCAGTCCATAACTATTATGAATTACTCAGTAATTATTTCAGATTACTCAATATGCACTATGAATTATTCTGAAAATACTATGAATTATTCCATATCTACTATTAATTATTTAGTAACTAATATTAATTAAATAGTATGAATTATTCAAGAACCTCTGTTACATATTAAATAACTGCAATTATTAATTATTCAGTAACAACTATAAAGTATTATGTATCTACTATGAATTATTTAGTAACTACTATTAATTATTAAATAAATACTATGAATTACTCAAGAACAACTACAAATTATTCAGTAAGTACTATTAATTTTTCAGTATCTTCTATGAAATATTCAGTAACTACTATTACTATTACTACTATATAGTACTACTGTTTGGTATCTACCACAAATTGTTCAGTATGTATGATAAGTTATTCAGTATCTCCTATAAATTATCCAGTAACCACTGTGAAATACTAATCTAACAAATTATTTAGCAATTACTGCAATTTATGCAATAACTATTATGAATTACTCAGTGGTTACTATGAATTACTTGGCAATAGTACAGATTATTCAATATGTACTATGAATTATTCAGCATCTCCTATAAATTATTCAGTTACCACTATGATAAAACTAATTTAACAATTGAATTTATTTAGCAACTACTACAGGTAGTTCAGTCATATCAGTAATTATTATAAATTACTCAGTAATTACTATGAATTACTTGGTAATAACTACAGATTATTCTATATATGAGTTATTCAGCATCTACTATGATTTATTCTATAAATACTATGAATATTTAGTATCTATTAAGTGTTCTTACCACTGTGTATTGTTCAGTAACTCATATGTCTTATTCAGTATTTACTATGCATTTTTCAGTAGATGGGAAAAACCTGCCTTACTCATACAGTTAAATGTGGTTACATTCCTTCATGCAGTTAGTATTTTCTGACTGAATGCTAACTGGGAAAAACCAAGCTTGTTTTGTTTCATTACCTTTAAAGCTGTGATGCCTCATCATGCACTCAGAGGTCTTTGTCTTCAGGTTTATCTTAAGATTGTAACCCCTTAAATCTGGGTTTATTACTCAAACATTCATCTTTTGGCTTAGTAAAGCTGTGAGGCTTTATCTTGCAGAGATCAGGCCCACAGATCTGAGTTCCTTAATCTACTAAGTCTATTCTAATAATTAGGTGCTACTGGAAATGCTGATTGGCTGCATCAAGTAGATTTGTGTGGGAAATGACCATGGTCAGGACAGAAGATTTTCAGGTTCAGGGTGTTGATTACCTATATTACGTGAAAAGTTTGATTCAGTAGTTTTGCACTGGAGCTACAAGTCTAACAACTCATGGACACTTCTGGTAACTACCATTATGGTTATTAGCACTGTACAAATTGTATGCTAGACTTGTTTATGTGGTTTCTGACCACGTATGACACAGTTATCCAGTGGAAACCTGTGAGAAACTATTACAGCTAGGCCTTCGGTTCAGGCCATAAATGTCAAAACCTGATCAAAAACAAGGAAAAACACCTCTATGATGATGCTTATTTCTGCTAGCACACCTATTGGGTTTCTAGTAGTATGTTAGTGCTGGTTAGGTAATGCTGGTTCATTATGTGATCGTTTTGGCTGTTCTAGATCAAACAGTTACATTTAAAGCTTGTATAAGTGGTTCCATATGTTTCATTTAAAGCGTCTAAAAGACATTAACATATATATGGAGACTATGCTGTAGATTGTGCAAAAGAATCTTTAAGTCCTTTGCTGAGGAACCCTTGAAGAACCATCATTTTAAGTGTGTACAGCTCATAATCACAGTCAGTGATGTATCTAGAACTTCTATAAGGTCTAGAGTAACTTTTTTTCTCATGAAATTTAGTCCAATTGTAAATCAAAACATGTATAGTTGATTCCTCTATCGGTTTATAATTATGCTGGTAGTTAATCTAATGTGTAAGGCCTTCAGTCCAGCTCCTGAAGCCCTAACCAGTGGCGGTCCTAGAAAAATTTACCAGGTGTGGCAAAGTGGTGGCACAGAGTTTTGTTAGGGTGGCAGCAAGTTTAAGAGACTGCGGTGGAGGGGGGGGTCAGTGGGGGTCTGAGTTTAAACAGTTGTTCACCAATCATCGATTGGCAATTACCAATTCATTATTCATGTAATTTTCCCAAATGACCTCACTTTGTATAACCTTCCCAAGGAACCGAACTGTCAGCCGACATGACTGATGTTCATCTATAAATGAGGCTGAAGTTGGCTTCCTATTCGCCAGCTTCTTAGCCAAATGTTCCGTTCCACCTTAAACGCTACAGCTTGTACAGCGCTAGAATGTAACTGCGGCACCATTTAAGGTGGAATGGAAAATTTGCAAAACAAGCTGGCAAATAGGAGGCTAACTTTAGCGACTACATCTAAAGATCCTGGACAACTTTAATTCAAAGTTGTTAGTTTGCTCTGCACATTTCACTCCGAACAGTTTCTCAAACGACTGGACAATGTCAAGCAGCTTCGCTCAGCATTTTCCACTGAAGAGAATGAAGAGAGGGGCGGTTCCACCTTTATTAGCATCACAACCCCAACGGCAACCTGTAATTAGCAGCCATGCTGTGTGATTTTATCACTTTTTGAATCCAGATCATCTTAAACTAAACGTTTCATAGTAAAATAGCAACTTTAATTTACTTTGTGTTGTTGTCGAGATTGAAAGTAGCTAGCGTAGGTAGCGTTAGCTTCTAGCAAGCGCCATGTAACTAGCATAGCTAACTAAACAGTATGAAGACCCAACTAATTTACACTAAGGTTCATTTTATTTTCTGCCTGTGTCTATTTTGACATGTTGCTTCAGTGTGAGCCATCATGGTGCCTCACTGTAAACTAGCCAATTAGAGCAGAGCTCATCAGATTATTCATGAGCCCCCCATAAATGGGAAAACAGCTCATTCTAGGGCCAAATTGTAGGGCTGTAAATGTGCATGTAAAACCATATCTGGTCCTTTTTCACCTCAACCAAAGTCACAAACCTTCAGTGTAGACATCAGAGAACAGCTTAAAATGCTGAGTACATGCATTCTATGGCACCTTTAAATCTTCTGATATGAAATCACCTGATGGATCTTCAGGATGCTGTAACTCTCAGTGTGGCGGTGATGCTATAAAAATATCTGGCAGTGTAACAACTGAGCTTGAATGCTGCAGACGTTTAACATGCGCTGAGGTGGAAGATTTTAGCTGTCATCTCGTGGCGGGGTGCGGACAGCCATCTTTACATTCCACAGGAATAATAAACACCCAGAGCTACAGAGTAAAGAAGAATCAGAGAGAGAGAGAGAGAGGAGATGGGAGAGCGAGCTGCTGCTCATATAGAAAGTCTCCAGCTCATTAAAACACAAGGAAACCATTTATTTATTTTACTTCCAGTCAACACAGCCCTGAAGCTCAATTTATTCATTTTTCAGTGTCAGGAAGCAGAAAATATTTAATAGTAATTACACAGAAGCCTCCACAGCTAAATATAATGTTAGATTTTTCAGTATTTAGCCTCAATCCCATTTCACCCCTCACCCCTACCACTTAGCCCCTACCCCTACATTTTGTGCATTCACGTCTAGAGGTAGGGTGTCCCGATCTTTGTTGAGATAGAGGGATTTGGTGAAGTGTTAGGGCTACATGGCTCTCCAAAGGGAGGTTTTTCAGAAGCACCTTCCAAAAGAAGGTGTTATGAGAAAAAAAATGCAAGAAACCCACAAATGTGAGTATTTTATCTGTTAAAAATGTCGTTTCATTTTCATAGCAAGCATAAAAAATTACTAGTAGTATGCTGATGTCTCAGTAGCTAACTTTTCACGTTCCTTAAATGCAGCAGTTCTGACACCTGAGGCACCAGAATATAACTGCTGCTGCTCCATTTAAGGTGGGACAGGAAAATACGGACAAGAAGCTGGTGAATAGCTGACTTCAGCTTCATAACACTGAAGAATTAAAGGCGGGCTATAATAAATAAGTGTAACTAAAGCCCAGCAGTGAGGAGCTGAACTTTACCCTCCTCTGCTGTCACTGCAGTCTGGCAGGGTCACCTACAGAGCAGCGCTGGTAGCTGTTAATGAAGTAAAAAATTAGAAACGGGATTGGGCCTTAGTGTGTCACTCTTCACCTTTATTAGAGCTTCCATCGTTTTCAGGTGACTCACTTTCAGTATTTTGTTCACTATTTTGGCAGTACCCCTCTTGTCACTGGGGTGGGACCCTCAAGGGTACATCTCAGTACCTTTAGTCAGGGAACATAACTGAACCATAATCCATTGGATTTATATATTCTACTCCACACACCCCGTCTCGTCTCCAGGCTTTTATTTTATTGTTCTGTTTTAGAACATTCGGTTATGAAAAGGTACAAATACCAACTTTTCACCTGGAAAAACCTACTTAAGGTTCACAATCGAACCTTAAAACCACTCTTGTACGTTTGAGGGAACATTTACATTGACTGTACCTTGATGAATGGAAATGTATCTCCATAGAACCTTTATTTCTAACATTGTTCCTCAGGCTAGTTGGTTATCTTATATCTAGTCTCCTCAGAAATATGTCCTAAAAAAGTTGATAACTTGTTTGTAATGATGTATTATGGAAGTTAAAAGTGTCTGACTTTAGCACAGTACTGTATTTTGAACACAGCGTGTTAATTAACAGCATATAAACCACACACACACACACACATAGAGCTGTCAGAATAATTAGCTCATGCTAACTTGTTAGCGAGGTGTTTCTATTCCTGCTCTCTTTCTCTCTTTCACCATTTACTCTGAGCATATGAGTGAGCGAGCGAGCAACACCTCGCGTGACTCAACTCGAATCTGCCACAACACACTAATAAGAGCACCAGAAATAGCATCGCATTCATACTTCCACTGTGATGATGATGATTTTTTTAATTGATTAAGTTTTCAGCTCAGGCCTGCGAACACGTTAGTGAATGACGGGAACAGCAGCCGAGAGAGAAATACAAACAGCAATAATAATTTCTGAATAAATCAGAGCCGTTCAGCGCAGGAGAGGAACGGTTCTGTCACATGAGACGCTCTGGTACGTGTGAGGCGTCAGTGTGATGGCTGTGGATGTCTCTGTGGTAATCTGGGATGAGGTGGGGGATGGGGGATAATTTGAAGGGTGTGGGGGGGGCTAATGTGGTGAGAGAGAGGCAGCAGTAATGAAGCTCCAGCACAAAGAACAGAGCAGAGAGAGACCGTAATATAGAACACAGCAAGAGAGGCACGCAGTCCATTACAGAGAGAGAGAGAGAGAGAGAGAGAGGGAGGGAGAGAGAGGAGTGGGAAAGAGGTAGAGAAAGAGAGAAAGCTAAAAAGAAAAAAGGAGCGAGAGAAAGCGAGAGAATCCTGCCTGAAAGCTTGTGCAGAATTATGTGGGGAGGCTGAGTGGGTTTTGATGCTTGTTGACTCTTCCATGGGTCTCTAAGGAGAAGCGAAGAGAGAGGAAGGGAGAAATGAATAGAGAATAACTGAGGAAAGGAGAAGAGTGGAGAGGAGAAGTGAGGAGTAGAGAGGAGAGGAGAAGCGAGGAGTATAGAGAACGAGGAAAGGAGAGAAGAAGAGAAGGGAGGAGAGGAGAGGTGAGGAGTAAAGAGAAGAAGAAAGGCGAAATGAGGGGTAGAGGGGAAGGAGAAAAGAAAAGAGGAGCAGAGAAAAGAGGAGAGGAGAGGAGATGTGAGGTGAGGAGTATGGAGAGGGGGAAAGGAGATGAGAGGAAAAGAGGAAAGGAGATGAGAGGAAAGAAAAAGTGAGGAGTAGAGAGAAGGGGAGAGGAGAGGATAAGAGAGGAAAGGAGAGGAGAAGTAAGGAGTATAGAGAAGAAGAAAGGAGAAATAAGGAGTAGAGGGAAAAGAGAAAAGAAAAGAAGAGCAGAGAAAAGAGGAAGTGATAAAGAGGGGAGGTGATAAGTAGAGAGGAGAAGTGAGGAGTATAGAGAAGGGGAAAGGAGAGGAGAGTAAAAGAGGAAAGGAGAAGAGAGAAAAGGAGAGGAGAAGTGAGAAGCAGCGAGAGGGGGAAAGGAGAAAACAGAGGAGAAGTGAGGAGTAGAGAGGATAGGAAATAAGAAGTGAAGAGAGGAGAAGAGAGGACAGAAGAAGAGAAAAAAGTAGAGGAAATTAAAAGTGATGAGAGGATAATTGAAGAGACAAGAAGATAAGAAAAGGGAGGAGGAGGAGGAGGACAAGTGAGGACAGGATAATTGAGGAGAAGAAAAGAAAGGAGAGAAGTGAGGACAAATGAGAAGCAAATACAACAAGTGAGGATAGGAGAGGAGAAGAAGGAGGAGGAGTAAGCATAGGAGATAAGATGTGATGAAAGGACAGGAGAGGAGAGCAGAAGTGAGGAGAGTAGAAGAGAATAGAAGAGGGGAGGGGATGGTAGAGGGGAAGTGAGGGGAGGAAACGTGTAGAGAAGTGAGGAGAGACGAGCAGATGAGAGGAGAGGAGAAGTGAAGAGAAAAGAGGAGAAGAGAAGGGGGATAATACAGGAGAGGGGAGGAGATGAGATGTGAGGGCAGATGAGGAGAGAAGTAAATAGAGGAGGTGAGAAGTGAGGAGGAGTAAGAAGAGGAGAATTGAAGAGAAGTAAAAGGAAGAGAGAAGAGCAGAAGTGAGTCAAAGAGAGGAAAAGGGAGGAAAGGAAAGGAGAGGAGAAGTGAAGTGAGGAGAAGTGAGGAGAGGCTGGAGATGAGTGGGTTCACTTTAATTTAGCTCTGACAGAAATCTGAGGGTGTTTATACAGTCATGAAAAAACATTATTTCATGTTGGTGTCTGAGGCTCTTCAGCAAAGCCTAATTTTCACAGAACATTAACACGATCTGAAGCTTCGCTGTGTAACTGTGATTGGGCCACTCATAGAAGTTCATTTCTACGCCTGAAACAACATAAAATCTCGAATGCTGCAAAAACATCTCCACAAACAAACATTACAGAAGCAGCTTTCAGAATCACAGAGCAAAAACAATCAGCGTTCTGTCACGAAGGCTCAGCTGTAACATTTAAAGACTTCTGTTCTGTGAGCTGAGGAAACCAGACTGATCAGAAACTAACACTGATCGCTGTGACAGACAATACGACCCATCAGCATCTCAGATGAAAGAACTTCTGCCTCTGACGGTTCGCCAAGAAACAGTGATAAGCGCCGTCCATTTCATCTCTTATCAAAGCTTTAAACAGGCCTGAGAAACTTCGTCTGATTCATTTCCAAACATCTTCTGATTTTGTTAATTGGACTTTTATCCAGAGAGATAACAGTTACAATATCCTTTGAGACAACCTGTCAATCATCAGCAGGCTTCATTTAAAACCACACAAATGTAAAAAGATAAAAGTGGCCCAGCAAAAAAGATCAGTGAGTATTACTTTTTTGCTAAACTGCTATTTTTTTCATAATATCACATAGCAATTATTGGCCACTTTATTAGAAACACCAACTTTGTACTTGCACTCACTGGCCACTTTATTAGAAACATCTAACATGTACTTGCACTCACTGGCCACTTTATTGGAAACATCTAACTTGTACTTCCACTCACTGGCCACTTTCTTAGAAACACCTACCTTGTACTTTCCACTCACTGGCCACTTTATTAGAAACACCTAACGTACTTTCACTCACTGGCCACTTTATTAGAAACATCTAACATGTACTTCCACTCACTGGCCACTTTATTGGAAACACCTACCTTGTACTTCCACTCACTGGCCACTTTCTTAGAAACACCTACCAAGTACTTTCACTCACTGGCCACTTTATTAGAAACACCTAACGTACTTCCACTCACTGGCCACTTTATTGGAAACACCTGTCTTGAACTTGTATTCACTGGCCATTTTATTAGAAACATCTATGTTGTGCTTCCACTAAGTGGCCACTTTATTAGAAACACCAACCTAACATGTACTTCCACTCACTGGCCACTTTATTAGAAACATCTAACATGTACTTCCACTCACTGGCCACTTTATTAGAAACACCTACCTTGAACTTCCACTCACTGGCCACTTTATTAGAAACACCTACCTTGAACTTGTATTCACTGGCCATTTTATCATAAACATCTATGTTGTGCTTCCACTAAGTGGCCTTTTTCTTAGAAACACCCACCCTGTGCTGCTGCTAACTGGCCACTTTATTAGAATCACCTATCTTGTACTTCCTCTCACTGGCCACTTTATTGGAAACACCTCGTACTTCCTCTCACTGGCTACAGAATGGCCAACGCAAACTATGCATCAACAGATGTGAGAGGTTTTTCATAAACTAGCTGATGAGCAGACATTATAAATGTAATGCTTTTTCACAATGGCGGTTTTAAACCTGTCCACATTTCTACAAAAACGACCCAATTACTGGTCCTCTGGTGTGGGGATCAAACTCACTTCACAGATCCACACTGCTACTTAATTAGACGTTGAGCAGTGGTCACTATTCATCAAAACTCCACAAACTGAGCCCACCAGAATGACCATGTGGCTTTTTGACTCAGCTGGAGAAACTTTGGAAAAAAACATTTCTCTTATAACTGTGAGTGCTGGGGTTCGATAATTGGAGAAGTCCTCCTAGATCTAATCAGCTGCTGATAAATGCTAAAACTGAATGTTGGTCACTCCAGTCGACTCTTGTGTAACCTTTTTACATTTTATCTGTAAATAAAACTTAAGTTGCGCCCATTAGCATTCAAATAGTCCAATCAATTCAAACATTGCTGTCAAAGCGCACCAAACTTTCACCTCTCAACTACTGAAGCGAAATTGACCGAGATGAACTTTTCCCATCAAAGGTCAATCCAATGGCGCATCTCGGCGTCCATCTCTGTAAGCTGCGAATGTTTGAAATGTCAGGCAATTAGAGCGTGAGTCGGCGGGAATCCTAAAAAGCAGATCTGAGCTGAGAATTCTGGGAAGAACACCTGAGCAGTCAGAGCTCGTCTCCTCCCTAGAAAGAGATAAGCTTCAAAACTGTAAAATAAGCACATTGGATCCCACTGCTGTTCCTCTTCCTCCATTTCAACACTCACGTTTCTCCTAATTTATGCAAACGCTTCTGCAAAGCCTGGGGATTTATGTGCTAAAGGCAGCAGCCTGAAACTCCTGATTTCTGATCGTCTAAACCTGCTGACATTCACCCTCGTCACCAGGCCCAGATGCTGCAGTTTGGTCTATTGTAGCACATTGTCAGGCCCGTCACGCTGTATATAGCTGGCGTTGAAGATACGGTTCACTGAGGCCTGTGATGCCAGCTTTTGGCAGCGTTTCTGAACCGAAAACTGAACCTTGAGGGTTTGAAAGCTTTTATGATGAGAGCAGATACTCCAATATCAATTTCTACTTATTGCAACGGTCTTTATATCTCAGACTTTCCTTTTTCTGAGCTTTGTTAATGCTAACCTACCACCTGCCAGAAGTTGTAGATATTCCCAGTACGGATGTCCCATCCATTTCTTTGGCCTCTCAATCCTTTCCAGGTACTATAATGTTGAATATGGGTTGATACCGATTCAATACAAGCACTTTAACGTTCAATATTGGCTGATACTGATCCGATCCGAGTACTTTAACGTTTGATATTGTCAGATACTGACCCATTAAGAGTACTGTACTGTTGAGTATCGGCAGATATGGATGTGATCCGAGTACTAGTGTTGAGTATTGACAGATACCAGTAATAGTAATTTAATATTTAGTATTAGCTGATATTGATCTGAGTATTAATGCTCCAATCCAAACCTACATCTTTAAAGCAAGATTATGTAACAATTTCACCTTAAATAACAACTTCAAAATCATTTTAGTGGTACACTGACTTATAAAAGGGAGAATAGCATCTCTTTCATTGCCACTCTGGGCTTGGAATGCCTGCTATAGTACTATGTAACTTTAGAGGAGCAGCACAATGACGAGAGACATTTTACAAGAAACTACTCTACTTTTGAGGAAAAGTTTCTTGCTGGAGATGTGAGAAAAGCAGCTATAGCTGAGCTAAAGCTTAAAACAGAGCAAAGTAAGACTGGTTTTGGTTTATATTATATTTTTAGCCTATACTTGGAGACATTCTGAGACATATTTACAGCCAAGAGAGTAAAATGGACATAAAATGTTGTGGCTCCTAAGATGGTTTGATTTTTATTGAAAGGATAAAATGGCTCTTCTTAATATTTGGGTTGCTGACCCCTGAGCTATGTACATAATTTGACATTATAGACTTTTTTGGCATACTGTTTAAATGACCATTTTATAGTGTGTTTAGTATTAAATTATGACCAAATCTGATTGACCTTGTTGGTGATTTGGCCACCAGTTATAAAAACAGTCTTCACTAAAATCACTTCATGTTTGCGTACTATTTTTGTGAAATACCCATTTTACAATCCACTCCACTCTAACAGCATTGATGCTCTCGTTGCAGCTATAAACAACCCTCCATTAATATTTCCAGAGCTGGAGTTTGGCACTGTGCCTTTCAGTCAAAGAGCAGTGAATAGCTACAGTATTTTGATCTGCCCATCAACAAATGACAAACAGAACAGCGGGGCTAGATGTTAAAGCAAATGAGGCCTACAGTGGAGCTCACTTTGGAGCTAATAAATCCAGCCCCAACACCAGATTAATGGCTCCCGAACCCCCGATGATGCGTACTTAATGTCCCATGCCCCAACAAATTACAAACACGCTGGGAACAATACCAAAGCTCCGACACTCTGACCACATTTAAAGAGCCGATAAATCAAAACGGGGAAAAAAGAAGCGTGCAGTGCTCACTTGGCAAAAGCTGTTTAAAATTTGTGAGCCGAGACACTGAGCGAGATGGTTCCCCTAACTATCTTAATGCTTTAATAAAACTGCCTGATGCACATACACATCACACTTCCTCAAATCAATGAGAGGCTGCAGTAGGTTCTAATATTTAGCCCTGAGGCACTCCAAACACAGTTGACATTGAAGACAATTCACTGTGCCCTTGCTTTGGCAATCACAAATCAAACAAGTTCACCTAAGGATAAATGACTGCATTGTTAAACTGTAACCTGTTTTGGCAGTTCTTGTACAGTCCATATTTATCTATTAGGAGTACACAGAACAGACTAATGCAGAATAAAAATGTTACTTCCCCATCATAAATAGCTCGCACATCATTTTTATTGGTCTCTGCAGTGTTGTAATGTTAAATTAATTACGCATTTGTGTTCATAAGTACAACCCCATTTCCAAAAAAGTCTCTGTAAGCATTTAGGAACTGAGGAGACCAATTGCTGTAGTTTTAAAAAAGTGAAATATTTACCCATTCTTGTTTGATATAGAATTTCAGCTGCTCAGCAGTTCGAGGTCTCCTTTTTCGTATTTTTAATTTCACAATGAGCCAAATATGATCAGTGGTGACAGGTCTGGGTTGCAGGCAGGCCAGTTTATCACCAGGACTCTTTTAATACAGAGCCATGCTGCTGTAATACATGCAGAATGTGGTTTGACATTGTCTTGCTGAAATAATCAAGGCCTTCACTGAAAAAGACGTTGTCTGGATGGCAGCATATGTTGCCAAAACATGTATATATCATTCAGCATTAATGGTGCCTTCACAGATGTGCACATCACCCATGCCATGTGTACTAATATAATCCTATACCATCATGAATACTGGCTTTTGAACTGTGCACTGATAACAAGCTGAGTGGTCTTTAGCCCGGAGGACACAGTGTCCATGATTTCCAAAAAGAATTTCAAATGTTGATTCATCGGACTACAGGACACTTTTCCACTTCCCCTCAGTCCATTTTAAATGAGCTCGGGCCCAGAGAAGGTGGCAGCATTTCTGGATCCTGTTTATATTTGGTTTCTTCTTTGTGTTTTAGAGTTTTAACTTGCATTTGTGGATGCAGTGATGAACTGTTTTCCACTGCAGAATCATGTCTGTTTTGAATGCAGTGCCACCAGAGGGCCCAAAGATCATGGCCAGCAAATGCTGGTTTTTGGCCTTGTCCCTTACATACAGAGATTTCTCCAGATTCTCTGAATCTTTTAATGTTATACGTACTGTAGATGATGAAAAGCAAAAGTTCTTTGCTGTTGTACATTGAGAAACGTTATTCTTAAATTGTTGCACTATTTGATCGTGCAGTCTTTCACAGAGTGGTGAACCCCTCCTCATCTTTACTTCTGAAAGGCTCCGCCTCTCTGTGATGCTTTTTATACCCAGTCATGTTACTGACCTGTTGCTAATCAACCATCAGGTGTTTTTTTTTAGCATTACACAACTTTACCAGCCTTTTGTTGTCCCCGTCCCAACTTTTTTTGGAACATGTTGTTGTCATCAAGTTCAAATTTGGCATATATTTTTAAAAAAACAATACAACTTCTCAGTTTCAACATTTGTTTGTTGTATTTGTACTATTTTCAGTGAAATTTAGGGTTTTAAAGATTTGCACATCACTGCATTTTGTTTTTATTTACATTTTGCACAGCGTCCCAACTTTTTTGGAAATGGGGTTGTAGAAAAGCCTTCTCATTTTTTGTCATCAAAACAAAGCAAAAAAAGTCATAGCTACAGATTTTAAGCTGTATAGAATCATTTAATATAAATGTAATTATGTAGTTAATTATGTATTTACATTATTACATTTAATAGCATGGAAAAACATCAGCAAGAACTCTAGACATTTAACGATTAAGAGAAGGAACCAGTGTTGCCAGTTGCTTCCTCTCAGTCTAATTTCCAGGTTACCAGCACAAGCAGAAATCAATCAGGTGACGGGGCGACAGGGGAAAGCTGACAGATCTAGAGCTCAGGGATGTGATGTATAGTGCCATGTGAACATCTGGCAACCGAACGACCAAACACAGCCTCAGGCAAAGCTTGGCCAAAGAAAGCACTGGCCTGATGCCAAGTCTTCCATAAATGAGAGCACTCAGCCTGATCACAGTTTAACATCCCTGATATCACCCACAAAGACTTAGCATGGGTTCACATTTCTGTTCCTGCCAAATACTGAACCTGACTGTAACGGCCATTAACGAAGACTCCAATTACCTCTTATCTAGCACTTATGGTCAGTCTATCTAATGATCCTGCATCAGTTATTGAACAAACCGCTTACCTTTTATTGTAAGTAAGAATAAACTGCCTGGAAATAAAGGCTAGAATTAACACAACCTGATGGAACCAGTGTTAGACATTCTGCTAAGCTGGTTATATTTATTGAATAAAACTAATTAGGAGTGCAGTAAATGAATAAAACCATGAGAGATGAAAGACTTGTTATTTGATGCCGTGTCAGACCTGACAGGTTTTTCTTGCGGGGGTTTCTTTAGTGCAATGTAATGCCTGCAGCTAATAATTAGATAAAAATTCTCAGACTTGACTCGGACTCGCACCTCAGAGGCTCGATTCGGACTTGCACCTTGGAGCTTGCACCCCAGAAACTCGCACCACATGAACCAGAGACTCAACTCGGACACGCACTCGCACTCGCACTCGCGAGACTTGACGCTTAATTCAGAGTCTTGAGGCTTGACTTCGACTTGCACCTCATAGACTTGAGATTTATCTCAAGTCTCTGGAGTGTGAGTCTGAGTCGAGTCAAAAATAGTCTGGGGTACTGAGTCTTGGATGCAAGTTCAAGTCAAGTCTCAAGTCTATGAGGTGTGAGTCGGACTCGCACTCCAGAGACTGGAGACTCAATTCAGACTCACATTCTAGACTTTTGAGACTTAACGCCATCTCGCACCTCATAGACTTGAGACTCGACTCGAACTGGCACCCAAGACACAAACTTGCATTGCATCCCAGACTCAGACTCACATCCCAAAGACTTAAGGCTTGACTTGCACTCATGTCCCAGAGACTCGAGACTTGACTCAAACTCGCACCCCAGAGACTCAAGACTTGACTCAGACTCCCACTCTATAGACTCAAGATTGGCATCAGACTCGCACCCCAGGCACTCGAGACTTGACTCAGACTCACAGAGAATTGAGACTTGACTTTGATATTTATCCCGGAGACTTGATACTCGAGACCCAACTCAGACTCCATCATACCCCAGAAGCTAGAGACTTGACTTGGACCTGTACCCCTAGAGAATCGAGACTAAACTTGAACTCGCACCTCAGAGACTCAAGACTTTACTCGGACTTGCACCCTGGGGCCTTAAGACGTGACTCTGACTTGTGACCTCAGAGACTCAAGACTTAACTCGGACTCACACCTCAGAGACTCAAGACTCAACTTAGATGTGCACCTTGGAGCTTTAAGACTCAACTCGGATTTATATCCCCTGAGACTCAAGACCCGACTTAGATTGGACCTCACAGACTTGAGACTTGACTCAATCACACCCCATAGGCTAGAGACTTGACTCAGACTCACACCCTAGGCTCTTGAAACAAGACTCTGACTCACACCTCATAGACTCAAGACTCAACTCTGGCCTGATAGACTCAAGGCTTAACTTGGACTCACACCTGATTGACATCATAGACTCAAGACTTTTTCTTTTGTGTAGCATAACATCTGCAGTTAATAACAGAACTAAAATTCTCAGATTCACACTCCAGAGACTTCAGACTCGATTCAACTTGCCTCCTAGATTCTTGAAACTTGACTCTGACTCACACCTCATAGACTCAAGACTCAACTCAGACATCAGCTCAGACTCAAGACTGGACTCGGATTTGCACCCTAGAGCTTGGACCCCAGAAACTCAGGCTCACGCTGCAGAGACCAGAGACTCAACTCAGACTTGCACTTCAGAGACTTGAGACTCAATTCAGACTCGCACCCTAGACTCGTGATACTCAACTACGACTTGCACCTCATAGACCTGAGACTTGACTCGAATTTGCACCCAAGACTCAATGTTGCATCCACACCCCAGACTCTTTTGACTCAACTCAGACTCAATCCCAGATCCCAGAGACTCGAAGCTTGACTTGTACCCTTACGCCTAGACTCAAGACTCAACTCTGACTTGCACCTCATAGACTTAAGACTCAATTCAGACTCGCACCTCATAGACTTGAGGCTCGCTTTAGACTCAAACTTACACTCGCATCCCAGGAAACCAGAGACTTGACTCTGACATTCACCCCAGAGACTTGACTCGTACTCACATCCTAAAGACTTTCAGTCTAGAGGTCAACAGAGGTCAGGACTTTTATTTCCAAAACGGTTTCTAGCTTTCAGCAGATAGTTAAAAGGGTTAAACTTGCAAAATAAACACTGTCATGTTTCTTTGATAATGTAAAAGGGTAGGAAACAGATTAATATCACACAATATCCTCTAGTAAAAGGGCCACACATGTATGTTCCATATGTATTAGTCTTTATCTGTATTTCTGCTGTGATGTGTATGCAGGCAGTGTGCTGTTTCTCTGTCTGTGATGTGTTGCACTGGGTGAGGATGATCAGAGATAATATCCCTGCCAGCGTGCATGTAATACTCTACATATTACTTGCACGTCAGAGTACATAAGCCAGAGAGAGCAAAGGTCAGCTTTACTGAGCATTAATGTACAGCAGGATTTTCCCAACACCTAGTTAATAACACACACAGACAACCTCTCCCACTTACTGCTCACTGAGGATGGAGCGGCAATTAAACTGAAGAACGGAGAGAAACGATCATCACATCATTCCGCTTAAATGACCCGCAGTGAAGCCTCGTCTTCATTTCAGTCATAATGCTTCCTCTACAGAAAATCATTTTACACAAGGCTTTTCAACTTCAATCATCCATAATTTATTTAATTATTTATTAGGCCAGACTTGTCCAAGCAGAATTATACTGAAAATGAGTTATTACATCCTCTACAGAGAACACATTCTGCACATTCTGATGCAAAATTGAATTTAACATGATAGAAAAAAATTAAATAAAAATAAAACAGAATGTGGGTCAAAGTTACAGAACATTTTATATGCAAATAAATAGAAATAAAAGACGAAACTGTGCAGATGTGTTAACTTCTACTACAAATTAACAAAACATATTTATATATTTGGGTGGTGGGTCATTCTCAGCACTGCAGTAAAACTGACATAGTGGTGGTGTGTTAGTGTGTGTTGTGCTGGTGTGAGTGGATCAGACACAGCAGTGCTGCTGGAGTTTTTAAACACTGTGTCCACTCACTGTCCACTCTATTAGACACTCCTACCTTGTCGGTCCACCTTGTAGATGTAAAGTCAGAGACGATAGCTCATCTGCTGCTGCACAGTTTGTGTTGGTCATCCTCTAGTCCTTCATCAGTGATCACAGGATGCTGCCCACAGGACGCTGTTGGCTGGATATTTTTGGTTGGTGGACGATTCTCAGTCCAGCAGTGACACTGAGGTGTTTAAAAACTCCAGCAGCACTGCTGTGTCTGATCCACTCAGACCAGCACAACACACACTAACACACCACCACCACGTCAGTGTTACTGCAGTGCTGAGAATGATCCACCACCCAAATAGTACCTGCTCTGTGAGGGTCCATGGGGGTCCTGACCACTGAAGAACAGGGTAAAAGGGGGCTAACAAAGTATCAGAGAAACAGATGGACTACAGTCTGTAACTGTAGAACTACAAAGTGAAACAAGGAGGTGGTCATAATGTTATGCCTGATTGGTGTGTATATATATATACACACACACAAATACATACACACATACATATATATATATATATACAAGCACAACTGTATAGATCATAAATAAAGATAAAGATAAATCACAAGTTTGACTACAAAAAGTTTTTCAGCCAAAGTAAAGGTTGAAAATATCACATTTATTTGTACAGATCATGATTTAACTGAAACTGACACTCCTGCATCTTTAATTTAATCCAATTTTACACTCTCAGATTACTGATTAATCAAGATTAATGATGCGAAAACTGTCCAATCTGGAGCACACAAATCAATCAAAATGACCCCGGGACAGTAAAAAAAAAAACTGCAAAGCAAATCAATAGAGTTTCCATCTCTGATTCACCCAACGCGGCAACACATCTCGACGTAAGTGGAAAATTATAGTCATTAAGACAATCCGAACGCGGATGTTTGCGTTTTGTGGGAGTCGAGCAGCTGTAATTACAGAACTGAGCCCGAGATCCACTCCAAACGAGATCAGATCAACAGACTGAACTCACTCAGATGAGGACAGAGTCGAGCAGAGAGGAGTGTGAACGCAAGACTTACAAACAAAATCGATATAATTGAGTTACAAGTAACTGTAAACAGAAATGTATCCAAATAACAATGGCATGACCTTGAATAATGTACAGAAATGTATCTAAAACATGGATAAATCCACAGCAGCCCACATAACTGTGTTTTATTTGTGAAACGTAGACTTTTTTTGGCCAAACTATCATTTTAGGCAAAGCAAGGAGTGAATGACTGCATCAGAAGATCTAATTAGAAAGAGACACATCAAAACACATCAGATGTCATGATTACAGTGATAGTTTGGTGAAAAACTTACACAGTTGTGTCCTTAACCCAAATATAGTTCAGCAACGAAGACATATTCAGTGAATTTGCTTCTTTAGTTTTGCGCTGGAGCTATGACGAATGTAGCTAAAGCCAGGGTTACACTACACGACTTTTACCCTGATTTTAGCCCCGATTCTCAGTCTGGCTAGTCCGCTCTAGTCTGCAGATTTTTGGGTCAGTCGGAGTCGACAGTTGGAGAGAGTCGAGACGTGTGTGAGGGTTGCAGACTCAGACTTTTGGCCTCCCGATCGTGTTTCAGACCAGTCAGAGTTTAACGTGACTCTGAGGGTAATCTAGTGTAAACTGGCCAATGACTCAAACTGAATGGATTCCTGCAACAGCCAATGAAAATAGAGATCACAAAAAAAGAAAATACAGCGAAAATTGCGAAAAGTCTCGTGTGGAGCGAAGCTTTTAATGAGCTGAGTTTAAGGCACAAGCACAATTGAGTTTAGGTACATTTAAAACTATGAAGAAAATACCACACTGATCACTTTTATAAATCCATGAACCTCAGTTAAACATGTTCACCTGCTGCTTTTTACTGTGTCAGTGCAAACAGCAGAGAAAACAGCAGCAGCAGCTCCACGTAAGTCCATGTGAGTTCAGTGAGTTCCATTTGGTTCCGCAGGAGCTTAAAAGTTGTGTTGTGTGATCAAATTGTAAGTCGCTCTGGATAAGAGCGTCTGCCAAATGCCATAAATGTAAATGTAAATGTGTGAACCCTAATCGTTCAGTATGTGGTCCCCAACATTTCAGTCGCCTAATAAATCTGCAAAAACCAGTTGGACAGTGTGAGAAAGTGTGAGAAAGTTTAAAAACTTTAAAAGTCATGTAGTGCAGGGGTTCTCAACCTTTTCCACCCCTTGGCCCACCTGTGTATAACTATAAAGCATAGCGGCCCACAGAAAAACTAAAATCTTTTTTTTTCTTCTTAGTTGCTCACACTGAAAACCTGTGAATTCGGGCCTGAAAAAGATCAGATCGTCGATTTCAGTTCAATCCCAGAAACCAAAATTTGCAGTTGTGTTGAAGAACATGTTTAAAACCCATATGTATGCAGAGATGTCAAAAAAGGGGGAAAAAGAAAAAAGGTAGACGTAGATGTGGAGTGTGATTTGGAGCTGCAGTCAATCACGTTTTCACTGAAAATACTCTTATGGCTCCCAGTGACCGTTTGGCATCAAGATATCTCTTTAGTTTTGAGGGTTTTAGTGCCTAAATTGAAGTAAACCTCACTCCACTCAGGGGGCTTCTGGACTACTGTCGCCAATAATAATAAACCTTACTTGATATCTGCTTCTTTGTCAGTTTAACTACGCGGGTCACTGATGCTCGGCCAGAAATCAAATGCAGATCTTCGCTACTATTTGCCCCCCCTCTCCAAAAAAAAAAAACATTCCAGGCCTTCTTTAAGTTCTAAATACAGCACTGACTGTGAATATAAGCTGTACACTAACCAGGTTTCACATAGTTGCTAGGAGTGGAAAACAGCGGCTGCAGCTCTATGGTCTGTCTGTTAGAACCTAATTGAAATTCAAATAAAACATAGAATGTCTTTAGGCTTGTTTAATCTAGAGTAGCCAAAAAATGTCCATGTGAAACAGCATTAGCTCAGCGCTCACATACTGTAACATAGAAAACATAGATATACATATCAAGATGCTGCACTGCCTGTTGTTCTCTATCTGAGGCGATACGTCTGCACATCCGCCATGTTGGAGAGGTCAAGATCCGCTTGTGAACAAATTCACTTATATTGAGAGACGATGAGTCTCAGGATTAAATCAGCCACAACTTCCTTATTACTCAACTGATTTTCATCAAATTTGTTTTGCTATAATCCTCAGACACAGATTCATCTAAGCTGTATGGACTGCTCTCGGTAGCTTTTATTACTTTGATTTATTACTTTGATTTTGCTAATTAGCCGTCCAGACCAGTAGGAAAGCATTCAGTCTACACCTGACGTCAAAAACTGAGTTTAGCGCAAGAAACACGATCACACAGACATCAGTAAATCCATCACTGTGTGAATCACTTCTAATCTTAATACACATAAACATAAAATAACCCCCCAAAACACAGTAAGAAGGACGAAGCTGAAGTTGGCTTCCTATTCGCCAGCTTCTTGTTGAGTTTTCCTGTTTCACCTTAAATGATGAAGCAGTCCTGAAGCTGCACCATTTAAGGTGGAATGGGAAAATTCGAACAAGATGCTGGCAAATAAGAAGCTAACTTCAGGGTCATGTAAGAAGGTGCTAATTTTAATCTACTATGAATATCTGCACGGATTAAAGAATGCTATAACTTACCACTACAAAGAATTAACCATCACTGTAAATAAATAACTACTACATCAAGTTAAGATCCTGAATAGACTATTAAATGAAATAAGCTTCATATAAAACCAGAGGAAAAACAATCACATCAACAGGTTCTCTGTGCTTCACCAACCACACGGCCATATCTACACAAACACCACACAAACAATACACATCACACAGACATGAGTGTGGATCGCTGCGTTCCCCCCGTTATATAATCCTATCACACTTTCTGAGCGCAATATTCTTGAAATAGTGTAATTTTGGACAGTATCTTTCTGTAAAGCTCTGTAATGGTACTGAATGCAGTCCAGCGGCAATATTGACCGCCCCCAAAATGGTTGCAATATTGACGTGCCTGGCTGGACCCAACATGACATCTAGGTATGTATATCTATGATAGAAACCCCATAAGAATACTAGCAGAAGGTAGCATTGTTGTAGATGTAGCTTATTTTCACATTTATGACCCAAACCTGGACAGCTACAATTCACCGCTCAATAAAATATGACGTGAAGGAAAAGGTTTTATAGATGTCATAATAAAGCAGATAAAGGGACTCTGCACACTATTATTACTAAGCTCACCCTCCGTAAAGACCAGCTGTAATACAGCCCCCCTCAGAGTGTGTTAGCACAACGGATTAGACAGCACGCATGTGTGCGCGAGCGAGTGTGTGTTGACTTCCGAGCTTTTATTTGTTTTCTAAGATTTTCAATATCCCCCCATTGTCTGATTGGCTTTGCTCTGTGTGGCAGCGGCTCTGTTTGTCTTTTCAAATGATCTGTTTGAATAAGAGCGAGAACAGCCTCCGGAGGGCTGCAGGGGGGTCGCTGCACTGAGCACGCTCTGAAGGAGCCACAACAATGCAGAGAATAGAATAAAACACAATACAATGGAATAAAGCCATACAAAAGGATCAGTTGAAGCATTAGGCCTCATTTTAACCACTGGATGAGGGTTATAGCTTATGTCACAGTTATTATCAGCAATAACAGCCCATAACAATTTTACACAATTACTTCTCAAGTGGCGAATTGTGCGAAAAGTGCAGATTCCAAATGTTTAATCCATAACACATGTATGTTTGTAAGCAAGTGAGGATTCTTTGTTTGGAGAAAAAAGAATTTCAAGAAGAAAAAAGAAAATGTTTTCGGAAAACAATCTGCTGCAACACTACCTGAAATCTATTGCCTGTCCAATGAAAGCTAGCAAGGGATAAGAAAATAAAAATAGAGTATAATACAAAAGAATAGAATGAAATAAACATGATAATAGAATACATTTATGGCAGATGCTCTTTTCCAGAGCGACTTACAATTTGATAATTTGACACAGGTAGGTGAATGTAGTGTTAGGAGTCTTGCCCAAGGACTCTTATTGTCATAGTGTAGGGTGCTTTCCCAAGCGGGGGATTGAACTCTAGTCTACAGTGTAGAAGGCAGAGGTGTTACCCACTACACTATACCAACCACCAGAGTAGAATACAGTGGACAAGAACAGATGGAGTAGAACAGAACAAACAGACTAGAATAGAACAGATAAAGAATATCAGAATAGATCAGAACAGGTAGAATGGAATAGAACAGAATCCCTGAAAAGAACAGAATAGAATCCCTAAATATAATCCCTGAATACAACCAAACAGGATCTCAAAATAGAACAGAATAGAATTCCTGAATAGAGTAGAACAGAATCGCTGAATAGAATAGAATCTCTAATAGAACAGAAGAGAATCCTTGAACAGAATAAAATCCCTAAATAAATCAGAAAAAAGTCCCTAAATAGAATTGAATAGAATCCCTAAGTAGAATAGAAGTCCCTGAATACAATAGAATGCCTAATTAGAATAGAATAGAGTGCCTAAATAAAACAGAATAGAGTTCCTGAATAGAATAGAAATGAATCCCTATGTAGAACAGAATAAGGTGCCTATAGAGAATAGAATGAAGTCCCTGAATAAAATAGAAGAAAATAAAATAGAACAGAACAAAATACAATAAAATAGAACAGAATACAATAGAATAGAGAACCCCTGAATAAAATTAATCAGAACAGAATAAAGTTCCTAAATAAAACAAAGTAGAATAGAGTAGAAGAGAGTCCCTGAATAGAATAGAACAGAATAGAACAGTATGGAGTCCTTGAATAGAAGAGAATAGAATTCCTAAGTAGAATAGAAGAGAGTCCCTGAATAGAATATAATCCCTAAATAAAAGTCCTGAGTCCCTGAGTAGAAGAGAATTACTAAATAGAATAGAATAATATAGAAGAGATAACCTAAATAAAACAGAAGAGTCCCTGAATAGAGTAGAATCCTAAAGTTAAATAGAGTCCCTGAGTAAAATAGAACAAAAAAAGAATAGAGTGCCTAAATAAAACAGAACAGAACTGTATAGAATAGTATAGAGTGCCTAAATACCTTAGAATAGAATAGAATTGAATCCCTGAATAGAATAGAATAGAATAGAATAGAATAGAATTGAATAGAATAGAATAGGACAGTAGAATTAGAGCAGTAGGTTTATGGGGAATGACAGTGAATGTAAAGTAATTTAAATGCATCATTTGTACATTTAAGGATAAAAAATCTCTTCATTTTTCAAGAACTTGTCGTTCTCAGAAAGAAATGATGAAATGCTGAAAATGGAATTCTCAAAACTCTCAAGAATGAATCAGGAGCTTCAAATACGGTTCTGCTTCATTAAGTAATCGAAGCTGCTCTATAATAATAACAGCCCCATTATTTGGTTATGCAGAGTTCTACTAAAAATACCTGTCCACCCACGTTCGGGTCAGTGTGACATTAATGCCCGCTTTGTCCTCTGTCCAGCAGCACCGGTCACTTTTGCAGCCATCTACTGCCCCACCATTACTGTAAAGAATGTCCTGATCACGTTTATTTGCCACCAACGTTAATCCTATTTCTTTGAGTACTTGCCAGTAAGAAGTCTGATCCAGTATTGATATTTTTGCACAGTGCACACTGACCAAGCTGCAAACTGACCATCATTTCTGAAAAAGTCTCCCTTAGTTATTCTTGTTAAGTCCATCTACATTAATCAAACCAGCAACGCAGCAGATTTTCATGTCTAAAGAAGAGATTTTAGCAACAGATTCTGCCCTTTCAGATGAGCTAATGCTAAGGTGATGTGGTACAAGCCTGTTTAATCAGACTGATTTTTCAGGCTGTGGAAAATTAGCTTTGAGAATCCTTTTTTTTCCATCCTCACAACATTCACTGTGACACTGGCTGTCACACAGCCTAAAAGCATAATAGATCCATCTTCATGCTTAACAGTTGACAAGGTGTTCCTTTCATCAAATGCTGCTCCTTTTTTCTCCAAAAACTTTGCTGACTGTGGGCCAAATAGTTCAATTTTACTTTATTAGACCACCACACTTGTTTCTGAAATACCTCTAGATATTGTTTTGCATGTCACACAATGATTTTTGCAATGAGATCACAGTTAACCTGCAAGTAGATGGAAGGGTCAGCATGATGTCGGTCCAACAACACTGCATAGTGCGTCATTATTCCTGTGCTAGTCAAATTAGCACTTTAAATGTTTAAATCCATTAAAATGTTTGTGGTTGTGACATCACAACCATGATGATATCAAGCCATGCTGTGTTTGCAGTTTAGTTTCCACATATGGACTGTATGCAGTGAATGTTCACGTTATGCAGTGGTCACCTACTCACCGAATTCAGCTCCATCCCAAATCTAACACGCCTGATCCATCTAATATAGTGGACTGATGATCTGGACCAGGGATGGTCAGGGTGAGAAGCTGGGTTGGTGACCGCTGACATAACACATCACACATCTTTCAGATGAGACCGCAGCATCCCAAATTACTGCAGCTACCGCTACGATAGCATGTCGACAGAGAGGAGGGGAACACAGCACCCGGTCAGACCTCTTCTTCACCCTGACCTGCAGCTCAGGCTTAACGGGCTAAAGTCCTGCAGCACAATGAGCCTCCAATCAGAACAACATCATTATAGAGGAAAAAAGACAAGAGAGAGAGACTCAGAGTCAGCGGGGGTCCCACCTGATTAGATATTTCACTCTGAAATAAAGGGGTCATTTAGGGAAATTAGAGAGAGAGAGAGAGAGAGAGAGAGAGAGAGAGAGAGAGAGAGAGAGAGAGAGAGAGAGAGAGAGAACACCAGAGATAGCAAGCAGAAGATACAAGCAGATGGAACAAAGAGACAGAGAGAAAGAAAAGCAGAGAGAAAGAAAGAGAAAGAGAAAAGACAGACAGACAGACAGACAGACAGAGAGAGAGAGAGAGAGAGAGAGAGAGAGAGAGAGAGAGAGAGAGAGAGAGATAGAGAAGTAAAGACTAAGGTAGAGAGGGAGAACTGAGAAGGAGAAAGAAACAGATAGAGAAAGAAAGAGAAAAGAGAGAAGGTCAGAAAGAGAAATAGAAAGAGACTGAGAGTGAGAAAGAGAGAGAATGACAGACAAAGCAAGAGAGAGAAGTAGAAAGAGAGCTAGAAAGGGAAAATAAAGTAATAGAGTGAAAGTGGACGAGGGATAAAGAGAAAAGAGCAACATACTGAGAGAAAAAATGAAGAAAAGAGAGGAAGTAGAAAGAAGAAAAGGAGATAGAGAGAAATGGAAAGGGAGAGAGAGGCAGAGAGAAAAAAGAACAAGAGAACAGAGCAAGAGAAAAAATGTGAGAGAGAGATAAAGAGAGAGAGAGAAAGAGAGAGAGAGAGGCAGAAAGAGAGACACGAAGAAAGAGAACAGAGAAAAAGAGAAAAGAGAGAGTGAAAGACAAACTGAGTGAGACAGAGAGAGAGAGAGAAAGACAGGCAGAAAGAAGAAAAAGAGAACGTGAGAATGGGACAGGGAAAGAGGAAAGAAAGAGAGAGCAAATAAAGGAGAACAAAGGAGCAGAAAAGAAAGAAGACAGAGAATGAAAGCAGGCGAGAGAGAAAAGGAGTCATAAAGGGAGAGAAAGAAAGAACAAAAGGAAAGAGTGAGAAAGGGAGAGTTAGAGAGAGAAAGAAAGAGAGAAAGCGGGAGTTCTGTGTTTGTGTTCTGACTCTGACTCTGTGCTTTGGATTCCCGCAGCAGCTGCAGAGATCAGGAGCTGTCAGAGCCGCACTGTCACCACACTGTGTTCAGGAGAGCTCAGGAACAGCAGCCTGCACTTCCAGGAGAGCACAGAGGCACAGCAGGCCTTTAGGACCCCCCCACCCCCGCACCCCCCCACACACACCTCAGCGAACGCAGCACACACAGGTCAAGCGCAGCCAGCATGAATAATCCTATATTCACTTTTTCCTTGACGTGATCTCATGAATAAGGAAGCTCTAAATTCCTGAAAAATTCCAGTCTTTGTTTTTTTCCCACTGAACTGAGCCGTTCGCACCAGCTTCAAGTGCAAATCAGATGCATTTTGCCTGTTTGTTCTGTACGAAGCTGGCACACAAGCCTAAATGCAGTTTATGGGCCGTGTGCATGGAAAAATGGAGAATGCATTTGTGGGAGGAGCTTGTAAAACGTGGCTGGAGATATTACACTTGCGGCTGATTATATATTTGATTTTAAGGGAGCATATTAAACACATCTGGGGCAGTAAGCTTACAATGACACTACAAATACAAACATCTACTTTTCATGCTTTTATAATTTTCAGAATGCATCAGTCGTCCACGCAAGCAAGAAAGTCAGCTCGCTCAATCTCACTAGCAAGCTAGCTACATTGACAAGCCAAAGCCAGTTTATGAGGAGCCTGGCCTCTTCCTATTTCCACCATTATATCAAAAACATGACTGCAAAGCAGCAGAGGGGACCCGAGGCGAGTCCTCAATGAATGGGAGTAAACTGAGCTAAAGTCTAAAAATGGAAAGTTAAAATAGTTTCTAATCACTTACCCAGAACTTTTCCTTTAATTTTAGAAAGTAGAAGTTTATATTTCACTACAACAGCAAAGAAAACGTACCTTTTTTGGGGGCAGCAGGAAGTTAACATTACTGCTACTGAGTGCTGATAGGTTGGCGAGCGGAGCAGCTCATTGGCTGTTCGCGCTCACTGACGTCATGAATGAACATGAGGCTCCGTTTTAAACCCAAGTCAACTCGAGTTCAAAAGCTCTTAAAAATATAACAGCAGTGTTAAAGTGTTTTATGCTGTTCTGTGTTCAGGAAAAGAATGTATTCTTTTATATTAAAAATGTTTGTGTTTATAAATTATGATTTTGCTCAAACACACCATATTAACCCATTCACTTACCATATAGGAGCACTTTGTATTTCTACAATTACAGACTGTTATTTGGGTGGGGGGTCATTCTCAGCACTGCAGTGACACTGACCTGGTTGTGGCGTGTTAATGTGTGTTGTGCTGGTGTGAGTGGATCAGACACAGCAGTGCTGCTGGATTCCTGTGGGCAGCATCCTGTGACCACTGATGAAGGACTAGAGGATGACCAACACAAACTGTGCAGCAGCAGATGAGCTATTTTCTCTGACTTTACATCTACGAGGTGGACTGACAAGGTAGGAGTGTCTAATAGAGTGGACAGTGAGTGGACACAGTGTTTAAAAACTCCAGTAACACTGCTGTGTCTGATCCATTTATATCAGCGCAACACACACTAACACACCACCACCACATCAGTGTTACTGCAGTGCTGACAATGATGCACCATCTTGAATTTGAGCTTGTTCATAGCTACATTTTTTCATTGCCTCATTTAAACACCTTACAAGCAAGCTGTTAGTGGGCGGGGCTATGCATACTCTGCGTGATGATGTACAGTCTTAGTAAATCGGATGTCAAAATTCAGACACACTATGGACACATACTGCGACTGCATTTCGTGCTGTTCCTGCACTTGTATAGACACCTGGCCCTGAGGCTTACAAGTGGGCATTTAAAGGGCAGGGCAATGCGCAGCTTGCTTGATTGCTACTGTCTTGGGGGGATTCACACTAGATTGCACTTTTCACGCACAAAGGTGCCTATTTTCTATTGTTTTCGATGGAGGACATGCATTTTGCTCACTGTTCTTGTGCGCTGGGCAGCTGTGTTTTACATGCAGCACTGTGGATGCCATGAGCTAAAAAAATCTTCAGCTCGAAGCGTTAAGAAGCCTCGGTCAATTCTTCTGTGCTGACCAATCAGATCAAAAGCAAGGTGCAGGGATGTGGGAAGTGGGGGTGCTAAAGGTTCTGCAGCCCCTACAGCTTTCAGGACTGCAGCTGCTAAAACCAATAATAATAATGAAAAGTCCTGACCATTATAAAGTAAAGACCCATGTGTGCTTGTTTTAAAGAGAAGTTTGTGTTTTTATGCTGCAGTTATACAGCAGCTGCACTGTTTACGTTAATGCTGCAGCGAGCCAAATTGCTGAATCCCTCAACAACTGTTCTCCGCTTTATGTGCTCAAGCAGGTTGAGGCGTGAAGATGGAAAGTGTAAGCAGAGCTGTAGGCCAGTTCTGTACGGAGAGGAATTCATGCCATATTGAAAAGCAATCACTACAGTGGAAAAATGTGAAATGCAATGCACACATGGCAATACTTTTTCATAGTAACATGCAGAATATACGTCAAAATGATAAACAAAACCTCTATTACATTGTTTTCACGTATAAAGTGCCACGACTGGACTCTGGAGCAGTGGAAACACATTCTGTGGAGTGATGAATCACACTTCTCTATCTGGCAGTCTGATGGATGAGTCCGGGTTTGGTGAGTGCCAGGAGAACATTACCCACCTGACTGCATTGTGTCAGCTGTAAAGTTTGGTGGAGGAGGGATGATGATATGGGGTTGTTTTTCAGGGGTTGGTCTAGAACCCTTAGTTTCCTTAGGGAAATCTCAATACTTCAGCAGACCAAGACATTTTGGACAATTGTATGCTTCCAAATTTATGGGAACAGTTTGGGGAAGAACCTTTTCTGTTCCAGCTTTACTGAGCCCCAGTGCACAAAGCAAGGCCCATAAAGGCATGACTGGGTGAGTTTGGTGTGGAAGACCTCGACTGGTCCACACAGAGCTCTGACCACGAGCCAGGCCCTGCTCTTCTGGATGAATGGGCAAAAATTCCCACAGACACACCCAAAAATCTTGTAGAAGCTTCCCAGAAGAGTGGAAGCTGTTAGAGCTGCAAAGGGGGACCAACTCCATATTAATGCCTATGGATTTAGAATGGGTTGTAATAAAAGGATCTGTAGGTGTAATGCGTAGGTGTCCCAATACTTTTGTCCATTTAGTGTATAAACAATCTGATGATCTGAAAATCGTCTTTGTGTTGAGATGGTTTTGGGGACCCCAGCCCTGGTTGGTCACTAATCAGTTCATTTGCATAAAGTTCGTACAGAACGGGAAAGCAGGGAGAGGATGTGCATCTGTGGTCTAATGTGTCATTTATACGTCCAAAAGTCTGAGACCACATTGAAATTATGGTATTATTTAATTCAAACAACAGGAAGTTTTAGAATTATGAAAATTTTGAAGAAAAAAAAAGTTAAATTAAAATGAAGAAGAAAGGTCAGTCTTACTCCTTCCACTCAAACACGTGTTCAGTTGACCCTCAGGTGGATTTGATCTACTGAGCAGAGGCCTTTGCACAAACTTACAAAGTCTATGCCAGCTTGAGTGCAAGGCTGTCATTAAAGCAAAAGGGGGACATAAATACTAAACAATTCTGAAATTCACGTAAAACATTAAAAGATTCAAGTTTTCACTCAAACTAGTACGATGATATTATTATTTATAATGCAAAAAACATACTAAATCAGAAAGGAATGCAAAACAGAAGCATTTTCACTAGTGGTCTCCCCACCTCGAGAGGACCCCACTCTGTAGAACGTTATGATACGTTCCATTTTATATAAATTTGAAAAAAAAATTTAAAAAGGCAGATCATTTTGCATGGTGTCATCATTAGGTCACGTATATCCTAAAAATGTCAGCACACCATGTCGGACCTCAATCTGCATCCCCTGCTCACAGGCGCATCACCACCCTGCATGCTTAGCGAACATTACTTTTACTGACTGGTGCCTGTGTGTGAGAATTTTACAGCAGTTAAAACCACAGCTGAGCCCTAACAAAACGGTGGTATTCTTCAGTAGTAATTATGCACTCGTTCCTGCTCGGTTGGCAAGCTATCCTGCATGTTTCTGAGTGAAAAAACAGAACTTTAATGGGTGATTATCTACCTGAGTGGCTTTGCTTTGTGTAACATGGCATTCTCAGCATATAAGCACTTCAGTAATAATAGCATGAGCAAAGCTGGGCAAAATATAGGCTTCGTCTTAAATGGCTTTCTACTCCACTACTTAGGTCATTATTTGACGGCTTATAGACACACAAACATTAAATGTCCACTCAGATAGCAAGCACATATCAGTCTGCTGGCTTGACAAGGCCAGCACCCCGCTGACTGTATACCACTGCTTGTCCACCCTCGGACCACCCAGATAAGTATCCTGCACACAGCATCTAAGTACACATTTTAAACGCACATAGATAAATATTATAAGCCACTGAGAGAAAAATAATCAATGATTAGGAAACTGGAAAACGCTGAGCTTTGCCATCAGAAGGCCACTGTTGACTTCTTGCTATCTGGGTAAATAAAAGCTATTTTTATTAACTCATAGCTACACAACATACACATGTGTGTATATATATATATATATATATATATATATACACACACACACACACATATATATATATATACACACACACACACACACTGTCTAATATGTGTCTAATATATGTCTGACACGTGGATCACATATGCATGTCTGATACAAACACTGAAAGACTTTTGTAAAGCAAAAAAATTAAAATGAAATACGTAAGAAACATATATGCAATAAAAATACATGAATAACATGAAGCTAGCATAAATGAGCAATATATGCCATCCATTTATGAATAATGCTTTCTACCATATATTGTTTAATATGTGTTACACATATTTGTTTATATATGTTGATAACTAACAAATATATGTCCCATATTTTGAAATGGCCAATTTCAAACAAGCTGGCATATATGTCACATTTATGTCCATAAACTGAATATAAGGGAAATCCATATGTCGCTGTTGTCGAAAGAAAACCTTGTATCTCCTAAATGGTAACTTTACAGGAGAAGGAAAAAACCTACTTTACTTTTAATGTAAGTCAATGGAACCAGACTTTTTTCCAAGTAATTTTAGGTGTTTTCTTTTGGTCCATTCATCATGAAATTTACATTCAATGTAAAGAGCAACAGGTATTTCTGAATTATGTCAAAAACTGAAAATCGTCAAAAATGAACATACGAGGTTTCTGACAACAGCGATATGGTAATTTGTCATATTCAGAATCCATAGATGGCCATATATCAGATATCTGTATGGGTGGTAAGGCTGGAGTTCAGTGGCAGTTCAAATGAGGATGGATTAGTGATTTTGATAGGTCATGGATCGAAATCATGGCATAATCAAGTTTAGTATAGCTTGTTTTGCTAACAGCACCACATTTGATAACTACTAGTAGTAGTTAACCTTTTTGCCTGGACATGTCGAAATGATAGTTTGCAAGCACAGCTGGGGTCTTATCAGGAAAGTTTTTCATTGTTCTGTTACCTTATCTGTGTGATTAATAAGGAGGTTGGCTAATTTTAGCTAGCCAATTAGCAATTGCTAGCTGTTCCTTAGCAACAGGGATAAGCATAGCTCTATGCAGGATTCGAAAAATGCAGCCTCAAGAAAAAAAAAGCTCCTCACTTTTTTCCAACCTTCTGGTTAAACTGGCACATAATAGTTGGGTTTGTATTGGACATTTTGCTAGATATTCAACTTTCTCTCCTCAATTTCTCATGAAATAAATATCCAAAAATGATCGAATCCACATTTTCTCACTCCTGAGAAGACGAAGTTTGAATATATTTCAAAAGTATCTGTCATTAAATCTCACTGAACACAATGGTTTAGAAACATTATCAATAAGGGACCATCTACAAAGTGCATATCATTGATGAAAACACTTTTTAAACCAAATGGTAATTTTTAAGGCCTATTAAGCTACATTTTCTGCTGTACCTGCACTTGGATGCACATCTGGCCCTCACTCTTTTTGTGGAGCCACACTGTGAATGTAAACTGGGGTCAGATTAATGTCGATCCTGACAAAAAACACTGTGCATGTCTGCTCCAAATCTTTGTTTGATTCATTTGGAGGATGGCCACAGTCCATCTCATCAGCTCTCACTACATCTCTCCTGCTCTCTCCCGCCAAATCAGCGCACGCATCTCAAAACGACCAGCAGCTCAGAGACAGGCACGCAGAGAGCCTGCTAAATCATAACGTGCCATATGTCCTCATGACTGTGTGCATGTGATGTTGACAGCTTTTGGAAATCTAATTACGTTCTCAATATCCACAGAGAGCAGAGCTGGCGTCCCCACTCAGAACTAAAATCACACCGAGGACCCTCGCACACTGTCCCTCAATCTGCTCTATCCCGTACGGAAGTAGGATCGTCCCCCTAATTCCTAAAATAAAAGGTTATCAATATCAGTGACCAGTCTTAAAGTAGTGCAAACCTCTTTAACCACCATCTTTGAAAACCTCAAAGGGGAATTCCATCAATTTTTCAAAATGTCTGCAAAATTAAATGGTTAAGATTCAGAGTGGTTTGGTGTGGAATGCTCCTTTCTAGAGAAACTTACTGAGTCAGAACTGTTCACAGTGGTGGTGATAGGAACCAGACATCTGAAGAGTTTAAAGCCTGTAAAACAGGGGTGCCCAATCCTGCTCCTGGAGATCTACCACCCTGTGTGATCCAACACACCTAGCACTAATATTCAGATGTGTTTGAAGACCTTGATTTTTGGGTGGCAAGGTGGTAGTGCTCCAAGGCCAGGATTGAGCACCCCTGCTCTAAAAGCTCCCTCATAAAAAGTGATTATGAGAAATAGTTATGAGTACAAGTACTGTCGCCTCACAGCAAGAAGGGCCTGGGTTCAAATCCCCGGCCGGGCAACCAGGGTCCTTTCTGTGTAGAGCTTATATCTTCTCCTTGTTCCTGCGTGGGTTTCTGGATGTTCCAGTCCAGAAACTTCCACAGTCCAAAAACATTTAGTCAGAGAAACTGGAGATGCTAAACGGCCCCTGTGAGTGTGTGGACTGGCAACCTGTCCAGTGTGTTTCTTGCCTTCCGCCCAATGAGCGCTGGGATAGGCTCCAGCAGGATAAACAGCTTAGAAGAAGATGATGATGATGTTGGTAATGAATACACTGCCTGACGCCTGAGACATTGTTTTATGATAATTTGGTGAAGGCTTTGGCCTAAAACATATATTTTTTAAATCCATTCATGTCGCAGACGTATGTGCAGGCAAAATAGTCCCCAAAGAAAACTTTTTTTTTTCAGATTAATCACTATTGTACCATAAACATTACATATAAAACTCAGAAGACATGTGTAGGTTCACCGGTGGTTTTGGACAGTAAATAAAATGGCTATATTTGTGCTGTAAACAACAAGACCCCTGGTTCCTATCACCACCACTCTGTGTACTAAAATCAATCATTTCTCATTTTCCAAACCTCCTTTATCTCTGTTTTATAGCCTGTTTTAAATGCTTATTATTATATTATTGTGCCTTGACCTATGTTCTGATTGGCTGTTCCTTTCATGTAAAATAAATCTCTTACAAAAAGCAGTCCAGGCTGGAAATGTACAGAACGAACCATTCACTTTAGACTGAAATCCTTCTGATTTCTGAAGAAATACTTACGTACTTTTTTCAGATGTGCAGATCCTTTGGAAGGCTGTAATGCTCTGTTAGCCTCCCGACAGCCAGGAACAGCGCGACGTTGAATCGTTTTCTCCACA
Source organism: Colossoma macropomum (assembly GCF_904425465.1). NCBI lineage: Eukaryota > Metazoa > Chordata > Actinopteri > Characiformes > Serrasalmidae > Colossoma > Colossoma macropomum. The sequence goes on along the minus strand of NW_023494798.1, from coordinate 1,978,988 downwards.
TCTTTCAGTCCAATAATTCCCACATCTCATTCCCACATCTTCCACTCTAATAACTGCTACAGATTGTCTGCAGGAACAACACTCCGCATCACTTCAATGGCAATGGGAGGAGCTAAACTACTGTATGCTCATATGTAAATATGGTCAGGGTTACGATACAATCATTCGAAAAACAAAACAGCCTACTTTTGCAGCTTAGTGTCCATATAAGGACCATATGTACTATAAATTTTAAAACTTAATGTTTACATAATATACGTACACCGATCAGGCATAACATTATGAGCACCTCCTTGTTTCTACGCTCATTGTCCATTTTATCAGCTCCACTTACTATATAGGTGCACTTTGTAGTTCTACAGTTACAGACTGTAGTCCATCTGTTTCTCTGATACTTTGTTAGCCCCCTTTTATCCTGTTCTTCAGTGGTCAGGACCCTATGGACCCTCACAGAGCAGGTACTGTTTGGGTGGATCATTCTCAGCTCTGCAGTAACACTGACGTGGTGGTGGTGTGTTAGTGTCTGTTGTCCTGGTCTGAGTGGATCAGACACAGCAGTGGCTGCTGGAGTTTTTAAACACTGTGTCCACTCACTGTCCACTCTATTAGACACGCCTACCTTGTCGGTCCACCTTGTAGATGTAAAGTCAGAGACAATAGCTCATCTGCTTCTGCACAGTTTGTGTTGGTCATCCTCTAGTCCTTCATCAGTGGTCACAGGACGCTGCCCACAGGACGCTGTTGACTGGATATTTTTGGTTGGTGGACTATTCTCAGTCCAGCAGTGACACTGAGGTGTTTAAAAACTCCAGCAGCACTGCTGTGTCTGATCCACTCAGACCAGGACAACAGACACTAACACACCACCACCACGTCAGTGTTACTGCAGTGCTGAGAATGATCCACCCAAATAGTACCTGCTCTGTGAGGGTCCATAGGGTCCTGACCACTGAAGAACAGGGTAAAAGGGGGCTAACAAAGTATCAGAGAAACAGATGGACTACAGTCTGTAACTGTAGAACTACAAAGTGCACCTATATAGTAAGTGGAGCTGATAAAATGGACAATGAACGTAGAAACAAGGAGGTGGTCATAATGTTATGCCTGATCAGTGTATGTTGCTATTCAATGATATGGACTCATCATCTCTTTATGAATCATTCTGAAGCCTTTCAGAACAGCAGCAGTAATCTGCAGTTCTGACCCTGACGGCTGTGGAAGAGGGAACGTCTTCCTGGCTTTGACTTCCCGTCATCGAATCACATCCTGCACAGATGACCCCTCATTAAGATTCATCCTTATTACACGTTTCATTTAGCTTTAATAGAAAATTCTCTCCTTTTATTCTATTATGTTTCACCGCTGATTTATAAATTAGAGGATGGCTGTCTTGCCCACTTAAGCTGCTTTGAAAACAATGTGAAAAGTGAGTTAAATGAAAATAAGGATGACTCAAGGCCACACTGTAAAGGAACTGTTCAATGAAAAATATATACATTTCCCTTCCTCTTAACCCAAATATAGACTAGAAAAATAAAAAGAGCACACGAGGTTCAGGCTTCTGGCCACTGCTACTGTTTTTAGCTAAGCTAATGTTCTTTTGTCCATTTTTATAGACAGCAGCATGTTATACAGTGTCAGCCACATCTGTAGCATTACATAACAACTGTGGGGTGATTTAGTCATGCAGTTTAGTTTGCACAATCCTAATTATTTGTGTTCATAAAACGGACAGTTCCGGTCCTTAAGTCTGATTGGCTGAGCCGTGCTCAAAGCCATTGTAAAATCCACAGTATATGCACACCTTTGACCACCTCAAACAACCGAACTCTGTATTAAAGACCCACAGCACAAAAACACCCTTGTGCTGTTAATATAAAAACCTTTAACTCTAATGCTGCTCGCCTGAACCACCGAGTGTACTGATGAAGTAAGAACCCATTTCTTGTTTAAACTGAGGGGCTGACTACTTATGTTCTTAACTAAAACTAGGCTGGTCAGCTAACTAACAGGCTAAAAGATAGCAAACATGCTAAACAACTCCATCAATAATATCACAGGCTTGAATTTAATCACCTATGGTATGATTAACTGTAAAACGGCAGCATAAAAGTCTAAAGAAAGTCACTTGAATGTCTTATACACTTCAGATTTCTGTGTTTCAGTCAGAAAATCCAGGCTGAATCCCAAACGGCTCTGTACTCCCTAAATAGTGTGCTAGCTATGAAAGTTTAGAAATTCTAGCCTCTGCAGCCAAATAGTGCATCATTTATCGAGTGTGGATGTGTCTGAATCCCAAATGGCTCTGAAAGGGAGTTTTAGGCACTCCACTTCATGTCCTGCCTAATAACACCCTTAACCGTGATAAAACAGTAATGCATGGCCTCACAGATGATTTTCCACAAAACTGTTTGTAGGCAGTGCTGACCAATCCAGCCATCTACTATAAGAGGCCATACACAGATATAGGTGATGCTTTTAGATGTTTTCATATTTATTTACGTTTGTTATTAACAACACTCACATCGCAGGTGTAGTGTGCTTCATCCACTGTGTACTGGTCTCTGGGGGAGATCCTGCAGAAACAGGCAGACACAGGCAGCTTTAATGAGCGCACCCCTTGGAGAGAGCATGTGAAGGAGTGTGCTGTAACTCTATTTGGGATTCCTTTTTCTCCAAACAGGGGGAGGTTGCAATATGATGAAACAAAAGCAATGTCCCAAATTGCATCACCAAGTCTTCTGCAAAACATTTACACAGCTCCCCTCACCACAAACGCAGTGTGTCTCTAAATATAGACAAAAGCGCGTCCCATAGCTAAAAAGAGCAGCAGCAGCCATTCTTTGAGTCATTCTTTTAGAGCAGGGGTCTTTAATTAAAGTTCAATAAGGTCCAGTTAGAGAAAATATCCCCAAGCAAAGGTCCGAAACATCATAATGTCTAACTTACATTATGATTCAGTGCCATATACTGTTTACTGAAGTAGCCTAGTAGGTATATCAACATCTTATACAGTCAACAACTGAATATCAAATCAAATGAAGTACAATTCAGTCATATTTCAACAACATTTATTGTCAGTTTTCTCTTTTTAGAGCTCAACATGTAAAATAACTTCCCTCTGACTCACTTTGTCCTCCGAGTGCTGTTTCTCGCCTCGTCCCTCCCCTGTGTGTGCGTCACTCACTCTAGTCTCAGTACTCATCATAATGCACAGATCTGAGTAGTGCCACATGTGATATTTACAATGCGTGCGATTGGTCTGTGAGTCTCCCGGGCCGCTAAAGGCTCGAAAAGTTATGCCGATTAAAACAGGACCAACCCATCGAAATTAAATAATTCTCCATACTTTTCCGGTTATAGGTCCAGGTCCGCATAGGACACTGTCTGGGTCCGGACTCGGACCCCGGTCCACCTATTAGTGACCTCTGTTTTAGAGGCATTAAGGTCCTCAGACTTCTGGTTCCTATCACCACAACTGTAAACTCGGTAGGTTTCTCAAAAACAGAGCATTTCACATCAAACCACTTTGAACAAACCATTTAATTGTTTAGAATTTTTGAAAAAATCTGATTTTCTCTTTAGGAGCCAAACTTCACAACCCAAACAAGTCTTGGCATGATTGACTACATGTGTGTTAAGGCCTTACACTGGAAAAATCAAACGGGAAAAATCTTCTTTTTGCTGAAAAATTTAAAGCCGTTGACTGGCCCTTACAGAGACAGATTTAGTGGTCCTTACAGCAGAAGAAGGAAAAAAATATATAAATATATATATAAATATATATATATATATATACAGTAGCTGCTCTGTCATAATTAGCAAAAAGCCATGTGTGAGATGGATGGTCTCCTGGGCAGTGGGGGCATGAGTGAGGCCGATTAAAGCCATTTAATTCACAGAGCCTATGGCCTAAATGCCCCATGTGACTAACCAGGCTGGTGGACCCCCGCTGGTGAAATAGATACTCTCTCCCGCCAGCGTCAAACCTGTCCGTAATTTCATTCCTGCCTCTTCAACTTCAAAACGGCTTTCAGCAGGGTCACCATCAGCTTTCCTGTGGTCAGAGAAAGAGTGACATGTATTCAAAAAAGACTAAAGGCCCAGCCTCACCAGGTTTTTTGACAGCAAAACTTATGAAATCAAAATTACATTCATTTCAGCAATAATCGTCGCCATTGCAGCCTTCCAGTGGCCTGAAATTTCGAGGGTAAACCTTTGCTTCAAGTTCAGCTGTGGTAGACTTTCAGAAAGCAAATTCAACCCTGCAACTTGAACACTGCTGTACTAAAAGCATGATAGCCAACCATTCTCAGTTAGTGGGGAGAAAATGGAGCTCAACAGTTCAAAATGTTAAATAAATGTTTTTCCAGTCTTTCTTGTACAAGAAAGTAGAATTTACACAAAAAAAAGAAGAAAACTTACCAGTATCTTTTTGTTTATCTACAGGAAAGGATTTGAACTGTAGAAAGCAGGCCTTATGGCTTCTGAATACTGATTGGTTAGCTAGCATTACTTCTGCTGAGTGCCAACTGGGCTAGCATTACTGCTACTGAGTAATAATTGATTGGGTAGCATTACTTCTATTGAGTACTGATTGGTTGGGTAGCAATACTGCTACTGAGTACTGATTGGACTAGCATTACCTCTACTGAGTACTGATTCATTGGTTAGCATTACTTCTGTTAAGTACTAATTGGTTGGCTGGCATAACTGCTACTAAGTACTGATTGGGCTAGATTACTGCTACTGAGTACTGATAGGTTGGCTGGCATTACTGCTAATGAGCACTGATTGGTTGGTTAGCATTATTTCTACTGAGTACTGACTGGTTGGGTAGCAATACTGCTACCGTGTACTGATTGGTTGGCTAGCATTACTGCTACTGAGTACTGATTTGTTGGTTAGTATTGCTGCTACTGAGTACTAATTAGACTAGTATTACTTCTAGTACTGATTCATTGGTTAACATTATCTCTATTGAGTATTAATTGGTTGGCTAGCATTACTGCTACTGAGTACTGATTGGTTGGCTAGCATTACTGCTACTGAGTACTGATTTGTTGGTTAGTATTACTGCTACTGAGTACTAATTAGACTAGTATAACTTCTACTGAGTACTGATTTGTTGGTTAGTATTACTGCTACTGAGTACTAATTAGACTAGTATAACTTCTACTGAGTACTGATTTGTTGGTTAGCATTACTGCTACTGAGTACTAATTAGACTAGTATTACTTCTAGTACTGATTCATTGGTTAACATTGTCTCTATTGAGTATTAATTGGTTGGCTAGCATTACTGCTACTGAGTACTGATTGGTTGGCTAGCATTACTGCTACTGAGTACTGATTGGACTAGCATTACCTCTACTGAGTACTGCTTCATTGGTTAGCATTACTTCTGTTAAGTACTAATTGGTTGGCTGGCATAACTGCTACTAAGTACTGATTGGGCTAGCATTACTGATAATGAATGCTGATTGGTTGGCTAGCATTACTGCTACTGAGTACTAATTGGACTAGCATTACTTCTACTGAGTACTGATTCATTGGTTAGCATTATTTCTATTAAGTACTAATTGGTTGGCTAGCATTATTGCTACAGTATGCTGATTGATTTGCCAGCTGATTGGTTGGTTAGCATTATGGCTATGTTGGGTTGGAACTGATGGCTAGCATCACTGCTTCTGAATACTGACTGGGCTAGCATTACTGCTATTGATTGCTGGTTGGTTCGTTAGCATTACTGTTACTGAGTACTGATTGGGCTAGCATTACTGCTATTGAGTGCTGATTGGGTGGCTTGCATTACAGCTACTGCATGCTGATTGATTTGCTTACTGATTGGTTGGCTAGCATTATGGCTATGTCAGCTTGGAATTGTTGGCTAGTACTGCTGCTACTGAGTACTAAATGGTTAGTTTGGCTAGTTTTACTGTAACTCAGTGAGATAAAGAGAATTTGGAAACCAATCGTGTAGAAATTAACTGTGACTGTGTTTAGTATATAAATCCACACAAAGGACAAAATAAAATGCAAGAAAAATGTAATTATAGGCGCCTTAAATCTAAACTTCATGCTTTGCGGTGAAGAGCTGACAAGATTGTACAGTTTGAGTCTCCTAAGGGGACAAAGGTCACATTAAAGGTGCAGTAAGCAGTTTGAGTTTTGATATAACTCAAACATTACTGTCACATTTACGGTTACACAGCTGGCCTCCAGTGCTGCCCTTTCTAATCTGTATTTCTGTCACAGCATTCAATGGGAAATTATGCTTACTGTACCTTTAAGCTATTTTTAGCCTAACATTTGCCCAATGCAGGTCCAATTTCCCCAAAGTCTTCTGGTGTTAAGCACATTTTAACTGTTAGAGAGTGCTGAAAGTGACACTGGCTATACTGTTTTATGATGATCTTTGCACTATGGTGCCTTTGGGAAACTAACCTCATTTCTGAACGGCTGCAAGGGGCCTAGGGGTCAAATCTGGAACAGTGACATCACTCTCAAGGTAAAGAATATAACTCATTTATTGGGGGGTGGGGGGAGGGGGTGTCTTAAAGGGCCCATATTCTATATTTTACATGTTTTTGTTACTGTGCCCTTAAGGCTGATACATGTAAACAAGCTGTGTTCTGATTGGCTGCACTGTATTGTACCTCATTCAAAAAGCAGTCTAGGCTGAAACATTACGAATAACTTCAGTTTCAATGGGTGGGGCTAAACTGCTGTAGGCTGAATAGATCACTGTAGTCGTGTCGTCGTTTTGCACTTGGTGCCATGCTCTTATGCTCATATTAGGAAATCCGGGTCTAAGCTGGCCAGAATGAATAGGGTTTTTGAAAAGTTGCCTCTGTAGTGCTATGTGGTAGATAAAAATGTTCAGAACCCAACACGTTCTGTCCTGTGAACATTCTCCTCTCGAATAACACTGGATCCTCTGAATTATGAGATTGTTAACAGTTGAAATATGAATATTGCTATATGTAAGCTAATGCTACTATGCACTGAAGTGACATCATTAGACTGGCCGCTTCCTTAAGCAGGCTTTATCAGTGCATTATTGTATTTCTATGTTCTTCATCTGATACTCACTGAAACACTATAAAACTTTTCGTTTTGTTCATAGATTGATTTGAAAAGCTCTACAAACGTACTTGCACTCAGGCTTATTCAGTACAAACTCTTAATATCACTGCTGACCCCCTGATAAGCTGATTTAGGCTATTACAATATCTTAATTATTATTTTAATGCTGGGAACATTTTCTGAGGACATTTTCTCAGGACATTCACCACCTTCTTGTACGAAATTTCCCTGTTCCACCTTAAATGGTGCAGCAGTTGGAGCAACCCATGGCGACAAAGAAGCCGACTTCAGCTTCATGCAGGGTCGAAAGCCATGATATGAGGAGGTTTCTCTATTTCTCCTTGACAGCTGAGTAACATTAACTTATTTTTGCTGTATCACAGAACCAACAGGTCAGTATTGTTTTGTCCTGTTTGCTAATGTTTGTGATAATCACAACTGCTGCACCATTTAAGGTGGAACGGGAACATTCAAACAAGTAGCTGGTGAAAAGAAGCTAAATTCAGCTTCATAGTTTTAATACTGGTAGTAGTTTTTGATAAGGAGATTTTAAATATCCTACCTAGAGCTTATATTTACGGGCATACCTATTAAAATGTGCTATGGTAGAACATTTTGATGAGGTAGCATAACTCGTCAGAGCACCGCCATAGTCCACCTCGGTTTTGTGTAGCTTTAGTGACATCAAATTGATGTGCAGTAGCTTTAGCCTGCATGTATTAATATTATTATTAACCCCTTTATTCAGAGGATCCAGTGATATATGGGAGAAAAATGTACACAGGACAAAACGTATCGGGTTCTGAACATTTTTATTTAACACAGGGGGGCGCTAGAGGCGATTTTTCGAAAACCCTATTCATTTTGGCCATAGAGAAATGGAGCTCAGACCCGGAGATCCTAATATGGGCATAATGCGGACTACAGAATGACTACAGTGGTCTATAGGTGGATTTATGTAAATGCATTAGTTTTTGTGACATCACAACATGGGCTGCTTTTGTGACTCAGTTTCAATATATGGACCATATGGATAAAAAAATTTAGCACAATGTTAATTGACATACTATGAGATTTATGTGTGCTACGTCAATGAATTACTGGAACCGTCACATGATATTCCTTCTATTTTTCCAGAACCGTCCTCATAGAAGGCTACACCTCTGGACTTTTGTGCTGCCTGACAGCTGAGCACAGCTGTTTTAAACCTGTTTTAAACCACACAATCTGCTAGGCCTGCGAATAATGAGCCGCCTCTTCTAATCTCGTAGCCCTCATAACCAACTAATCAGGTACAATAGAGCAGCTCAGCTGTCACGTCTTGCATTAAACTGGGTCAGTTTCTTATCATTAAAGGCAGAGATTTTTACTACAATACCTTGAAAGTAAGAATGGTAATGGCGCTGATTTAAAAGCTTGACAGCAATCTCTGCCTGAGTCGATCTCTCCTCAGCCCCCATCCTCTCCATAGTGGCTCATTATAGCAGCATCGGCTTTTCAGAGGCACAAATCTGCACCGAAGCTAGCTCAATTATATACGTGTTTCTGCTGTGACATTCTGAGGGTGACGTGTGAGTGGAAAGTGCACTATAGCATCGACATCCGAATACAATACATGTATGATGACTGATACCACACAGGATAATGGGCAAAATGTGAAACATTTACATTTCTATGACTTTTTCAAAGCAGTATAATGTGATTTGTTCCATGCCTTGAGTACTGTAATGACCCTCATGAATCAACAAGATATATATAAAAGGCAGCTAACAGAGGGGGAACCATGTAGAGGTTCTGTTTCATCCAGACTGAGAAGATAAAAATAAAAGTTGTAAAAACAATGAAAGAGTATTCAAAAGAAATTACAACTTACAAACCCTGTCAGGGGTGTCACGATATGCACGGTAATATTCAATGTATTGAGACAAGGGTTGCAAAACGATACACACTGTGAATAGAGTTAGACGTCATGCTATTAGATGTTTAATGGGAATTCTACGCTCATTGTCCATTTGATCAGCTCCACTTACTATATAGGTGCACTTTGTAGTTCTACAGTTACAGACTGTAGTCCATCTGTTTCTCTGATACTTTGTTAGCCCCCTTTTACCCTGTTCTTCAGTGGTCAGGACCCCCATGGACCCTCACAGAGCAGGTACTATTTGGGTGGTGGATCATTCTCAGCACTGCAGTAACACTGACGTGGTGGTGGGATGTTAGTGTGTGTTGCGCTGGTCTGAGTGGATCAGACACAGCAGTGCTGCTGGAGTTTTTAAACACCTCAGTGTCACTGCTGGACTGAGAATAGTCCACCATACAAAAATATCCAGTCAACAGCGTCTTGTGGGCAGCGTCCTGTGACCACTGATGAAGGACTAGAGGATGACCAACACAGACTGTGCAGCAGCAGATGAGCTATCGTCTCTGACTTTACATCTACAAGGTGGACTGACAAGGTAGGAGTGTGTAATAGAGTGGACAGTGAGTGGACACAGTGTTGAAAAACTCCAGCAGCACTGCTGTGTCTGATCCACTCAGACCAGCGCAACACACACTAACACACCACCACCACGTCAGTGTTACTGCAGTGCTTTTTCATTTAGGTGCCCATATTAACTGGTCACACAGGCTGTGCGTGAGAAGCAGCAGAGTGTTCCAGACCCTGAACTGAAGCAGCACCGTATTTAGAGAACAGACCCAGTGCTGATTTTGTCAGCAAAATACACTAAAATAAACCATGAAATTTAGTGAAAATTAAACAGAAAAGCACATACAAACATAAAAACGCTATTTAATGTAATTCATGATGAAATACTAGTGAAACATTCTGTCACAAGTTAGAATGATGTCCAGGACAAACCAATATACCAGTATAGCACTTTCATAAATTATGCTTTTATATAATAAAAAATATATGTTATATTATTGACTGATGTGACCATCTATTCATCTGTCAAAATGAATGTCTGTATAACGTTCTCACTGCTCCACTTCGCAGCTCAAACGCTGTATGTATAAAAGGCCAGCATGTCTGAGGTGTAGCGCTTACTCAGCCACATCACTCACGCCACGCAGAAACAGTGTGTGTGAACAAGGCCTAAGTCAGGCATGTCAAACTGGGACCTTCCGGGCCAAAGGGCTAGGGAGATTAGCATTTACCCTCATCTAACTTTTACAGTTCATATTTTTTGTTGACTTTTATATATTTCACTTTTTTACTTATTCCTTCTAATAAAATGACATGTGCCAGTGAAGTAAATGCTAAAGTTGTTACCTTTTGTTTTCTAATTGTGCATCAAAAATGTATCATATCATGACGCAAAAACAACAATATGCATCATATCAAGAAATTTGCATATTGTTAGACCACTGCAGACCACACAAAATATACATAAATTGTGATATGAGAAATGATAAATTATGATTAAGATAGTTTGTCTCTGGGTATTGCCAATGTGCAGAAAATATTTTCTTCTGAAGTTTTTTGGAGTCTCAAATAATGGAGAAGGTTTTACATGGTATTGCTGCTTCATTTAAAGTGGAACAGAAATGTTTAAGTTAAGCCAAGCTGGTGAATTAAAAGCTGTTGATTAGGAAGAATTAAAGTTTCAGAATTTTACATTTAAAACAAAGAAAAATTAAAAATTCTGACAAGTAAGGAGTCAATATTCAAGATTCTGCACTTTTTCTAGATCTGGGACATTGACTTTAAGGCCAGTATATAAAAAGTTTTTTCACTCCTGTTCTTTCCACTGAAGCTTGTGTTCAGATGACTCTGAGGTGGATTTGATCTACTCATCAGAGGCTTTTGCAGAGCTAACGGAGTCCATTCCAGCTTGAGTATGCACTGTCTCTAAAGCAAAAGGGGGACTTAATAAATGCTAAGAACTTTTTGACCCCACTGTGTAAACCAGGGATATTCATTCCTGCTCCTGAAGGGCTGCACAGTTTGGTGCTTTTCCTGCTCAAACACACTCACTAAACCTGGCAATTAACAAACCAGTTAAACCAGGTGTGTTTGAGCAGGGAAATCATCAACCTGTGCTGGACACCAGCCCTCCAGGACCAGGAGTAAATACCCCCTGCTATATGCTATTCAGGCATACATCAGGCTACAAGCCATTTTTCCAAGAATAATTGGAAAATTATGGTAAATCATCACTATTTTATCACTAGTTACAGTAAATAATAATAAATACCATAAGTTTTAATGTTGATGTTTATTAAAATGACCATATATTAATATACACTAAAACAAAAGTATTGGGCCACACCTCCTAATTATTGAGTTTAGGTGTTTCAGCCACTCCCATTGCTAACCGGTAGGTCAAATTAAGCACATAGTCTTGCAGTCTCAATAGACAAACACTGGTGGTAGAATGGGTCGTACTGAAGAACTCAGTGTCTTTAAACATGGCACTGTCATAGGATGCCGCCTCTGCCACAGGTCAGTTTGTGAAATTCCTGTTCTGCTAGATCTGCCCTAGACAACTGTAAGTGCTATTATTGTGAAATGGAAGCATCTAGAAGCAAGGTTGGTTGAGGAGGGATGATGCTATGGGGTTGTTTTTCAGGGGTTGGTCTAGAATCCTTAGTTCCAGTGAAGTGAAACCTTAATGCTTCGGCAGACCAAGACAGTTTGGACAATCCTATGCTTCCACCTTTGTGGGAACAGTTTGGGGAAGAACGTTTCCTGTTTCAGCATGACTGAGCCCCAGTGCACAAAGCAAAGCCCATAAAGTGATGACTGGGTGAGTTTGGTGTGGAAGAACTTGACTGGCCCTCACAGAGCCCTGACCTCAACCCCATCGAACACCTTTGGGCTGAACTAGAATAGAGATTGCAAGCCAGGCTCTCTCATCCAACATCAGTGTCTGACCTCACAAATGATCTTCTGGATGAATGGGCAGAAATTCCTACAGACACACTGGAAAATCTTGTAGAAAGCCTCCCAGAAGAGTGGAAGCTGTTAGAGCTGCAAAGGGGAACCAACTCCATATTAATGCCTATGGATTTAGAATGGGATGTCATGAAAGCTCCTGTAGGTGTAACGTATAAGTGTCCCAGTACTTTTGTCCATGTAATGTATATCTGTGTGGCCTTCTTTTTGATAATGAATCAAAGGGATGAATTAAATATTGAAATCAATGGATCAGTAAATCAACCTTAACAAACAAAGCTTATTGGCTGATGGATACTGATCAGACCAAATATTTAGGTACTGAAATATTTGTGACACAAAAAGAGCATCACACAAGCCTTGTTTCCAAGTCAACAGCTAACTAACTTTGCTGAAAATAACTGCTTTGGTACAGCAACATTCTGACGACTCACAACACACAGCATAAGACACCATACCCAGAACGACTTTAAATTCCAGTGGCGTTCAGTGTCTGAACTGATAAAGATTCTGATGCAGGTGTACTGATCTAGGATCAGATATCTGGCCTGCTTATGGTGATCTTAATCACAGAAATGACCCTCGATCAGCACTTTCGCTCTCAGACGAATAACACAAGTTGTCCCAGATTTATCTCTACATGTTAATGTTTCATAAGCGACTCTGCAAAGCAAGTAGAATATATTCCTATATAACTGGGCTGCTGCCCGTTCGTTTGTTTCCTATTATTCTCCTGTCTGCTTCTTAATGATCACGGACGAATTTGCAATTAAACTGGGCGAAGGCCGCTTTATTCAAATGAGGAAATCAACACATTAAAAAAAAACAAATGTGTTAGAGAGAATGAAATTACTTGTGTTCATTTATTTATGAGTAAATTAGTTTTGAAAGTGTGCCGCCCTGAATTCAATATGAAAAAACATGCTTTAATCATCTGAAGTCTGAAGTCTTTAATCATCTGAAGGAAACTGCGGTCAAGGAGAACTAACAGTTGCCTTACTTTAACTACGTGATGTAAAGGGAGGAATTAACCTAACTGTTACTCTACCTGTCCTGATGGGAGGCATTACCCTACCTCTCCTAAGGGGAGGAGTTAACTTACCTGTCCTGAGGGGAGGTAGTACTCTATATTTCCTGAGATGAGGTGTTACTCTACCTGTTCTGATGAGAGGTGTTACATTACCTATCCTGAAGAGAGATGTCATTCTACCTGTCTTGAGGGAAGGTGGGACTCTACCTGTCCTGAGGGAAGGTGGGACTCTACCTGTCCTGAGGGAAGGTGGGACTCTACCTGTCTTGAGGGAAGGTGGGACTCTACCTGTCTTGAGGGAAGGTGAAACTCTACCTGTCTTGAGGGAAGGTGGAACTCTACCTGTCTTGAGGGAAGGTGGAACTCTACCTGTCCTGAGGGAAGGTGGGACTCTACCTCTCCTGAGGGAAGGTGGGACTCTACCTGTCTTGAGGGAAGGTGGAACTCTACCTGTCCTGAGGGAAGGTGGGACTCTACCTGTCCTGAGGGAAGGTGGAACTCTACCTGTCTTGAGGGAAGGTGGAACTCTACCTGTCTTGAGGGAAGGTGGAACTCTACCTGTCTTGAGAGAAGGTGGGACTCTACCTGTCCTGAGGGGAGGGAGAACTCTATCTCTCCTGAGGGGAGGAGGAGCTCTACCTGTTCTATTTAGATTTAGGTGGGTTTACTGTGGGTTTCTCCCATTTTCAGAGCAGCATACTGAAAAGAGCAATGGAAATAAATAATAATAAAAGCAGAATTCAGTAGAAACTCATTCTTATTCGGATACCGCTCCCATGTCAATCACTTTTTGCAAGAAACAGTTCAATAGCTGATCCAATTCTGCCTAGACAAGCAATACAACCAGCTTATTTACAACACTTAACCATTTTAACAAAATTAGAAGGTAAGCATCACGAAACCTTTCAAAAAATCCCATTACTTCTTCCTAAATGTGTTGTTTTATAAGTTAGTGAAGAATATGAAAGCACAGACATTGATGCTTTCACCATCTAACAGGACGCAGAGCTGAGCAACAAACTTTGCCTTCAGGCAATTAGTCCACACTGCATCAAGACGAATAAATAGAGCAGCTGTATGAGGAAAACTAACTGAACACAACTCACATGTGCTGAAATGTTTAAAGATAAAAGCTGATATAAATAATTACAAAAATCACTGTTGCAATGTGCAAAGAGCATGCTTACTTTCCCTCTGCGGCCATCTCTCTCTCTCTCTCTCTCTCAGAGCATGGGGCTTCCAGTAACACTTGGCAAACCAAATTCTGTCAAAATAAAAGTCCTCTTTTAACAAATGAAACAAATTGACTCTCAACACAGAAAAAAAGTTAAAAAAAGTTTAAAGAGACTAGATTTTATATTCCTAAAAAGGGAACTCTTTTATTTTTGGAAAAAGTCTGGTTTGATGTATAATCGTTCATTGTAGAGAAGCTTACTGACTCAGAAGTCTTTACAGTGGTGGTGATAGGAACCAGGGGTCGCCATGACTACAACACAAATATAGCCATTTTATTTACTATCCAAAATCCATCTGTGTGAGGTTTTATGTATCTTCAAAAAAGTAACTTTACAGGAGAAGGAAAAAAAAACTTTTAATGTAAGGTAATATATCAAGATAATATTCTAACATTTGGACCAATTCTGCTCTATACGTCCTGACCTGTCATTTTCAAATTATGGAAGACATATATATATTATATATATATATATATATATATATACAAAATGTTGATTAACAGTAAAATAAAAGTAGTAGTAATAGTACATTTTTGGGAAACTATTTTGCCCTACAACACCCAGAATGTACCTCTTCACCATAAATAGAGTTGCAAAAATATGTTTAGTGGTCAAATCCTTCTCATAACTATCATAAAACAATGTCTCAGGCAGTTTCATTACCATTTCATGTAATAACTTTCTGTGAGGGAGCTTTTTAGAGGTGGACGTCTGGTTCCTATCACCAGCACAGTGAACAATTATGACTCTGTTTCTCTAGAACAGAGCGTTTCACCCCAAACCACTATGAATGACTCTGTTTACATCTCAACTAGTCTATTATGCAGAAATGTACTGGATCAGTGGAAAAGATATTTGACATTGACTAACATAAACTGATATCAAGGTCAGTTGACAGTCTAATAGCTACTTATGAACTGGTTATGTAATCCTGCAGGTATTCTTCATTGCTAATTTAAAAAATCATACAGTGCTGAGTTCTGTATAGAGGGCTGCTAAGCAGTCTCTCTGCTTCCATTTGTCAATATAAGCCTCAGGAAATATTGATGTGTTCCCAACCAAGGTCCAAGCTTGGGGACCTTCTACCACACAAGGACTGAGAAAAACTGCTCTAGGCAAGCTCTCAAACAAATTCTCATCATCCAAATGTATCATACATGCTTCTTAAACAGAGATCTATGTCTATATACACACATTACACAGAAGCCACAACAATATATCAATAATACATCCACTATTTACCTTTAGTACATTTTTTCAAAGAATCTGCAGACACACCTCCAAAGTTCAGTCTTAGAAGCTGGTTGATCATTTTCTGAAGTAATCAAACACATTCAGTGGTGTTGAGGTCTGGACTCTGGAGTGGTCAGTCCATTGTTCAGCTTCTTTGTTTGGTGTGTCCGTCTCCTTTTCTCAGTGAGGTTCTTCTTGATCAGCTACACATCCTTTCAGACCCACAGCGCTGAGTCGTCTTCTCACAGTGGAAGGATGGACAGAAACACCTGTGGATGTTTTCAGATCTGAAGCAGCTTGATTTTCTCCTCTCTCTCAAAGATGAAAGCTTTAAGTGCTGTTTATCTGATGGAGGCAGTTTTGGGGTCTACTAGATCTTCCAGGTGGTTGTTAGGGAGATCCCATTTTCACTTTCACTTCTTCTGGAAAATGTCACTTATTCTCCTTTGACTGTCTCTTTCCTCGTGCTAGTGGACTGTATCTGATTTCCACAGAAATAACTCTGAAAAAAGTTGTTCCTGGTGGCTGTTTTTTGTTTGTGTTTAAATGTGGTTTTGGAGATACGAGGTTATGTTACAGCACCGACTATTTTATTTAGGATTCTATATATGATACTTTTTATATACTGCTGTGATTATCATCATTATTAACTTGATTAAAGTGCCACTGTGGCCTAAAACTAGCATCTAATATCCTACTTGTCAAGTTATGTGGCACAGCTTGATTAGTTAGACACAGAATTCAGTGGTTTGTATCCTCATTCATCAGTATTTTCTTACTGCAATGCCCAGCATGCATTACACAAATATGTCATACAGCCATCAGGAAAGTAGAAGTTAAAGACCCAGGAAACCTGAATCTGCACTGAAAAAAACAGTGCTTTACATGGACATGATTGAAATGTCAAAGCAATGTAAAGCAATTTTGTCAATGTTTTCTTTGTGTGCAACAACAAAGTGTGTGTGTTTTCTTTCTAATTAGATTACTCTTGTCCTTGCAGGTAAACAATAAACACATACTAACTAAACCCTTTGAATAATGTTCCAGTGACCAATAAATGACCGATATATTTCACCTCTTGATGTAAACTGGGTGATCCTAATCTTGATTAATACTTCCATAGGCATTCCACTGACCAATCACAAGGCTGAGATCTCTTGCCCCTACCCACACAACAACAGTTTTAGAGTTAGAGAAGCTTAGCAAGCTAAAGCTAACCCAGCACAACCAAAAGCTAGCAAGTTAGACTACCTCACTGTAGCTGCCTGGTAACTGTTTTTGCATTGTCTTGCTGAAATAATCAAGGCCTTCCCTGAAAAAGACGTTGTCTAGATGGCAGCATATGTTGCCAAAACATGTATCTATCATTCAGCTTTAATGGTGCCTTCACAGATGTGCACGTCACCCATGCCATGTGCACTAATATAATCCTATACCATCATGAATACTGGCTTTTGAACTGTACACTGATAACAAGCTGAGTGGTCTTTAGCCCTGGAGGACACAGTGTCCATGATTTCCAAAAAACATTTCAAATGTTGATTTGTCGGACCACAGGATGCTTTTCCACTTCCCCTCAGTCCATTTTAAATGAGCTCAGGCCCAGAGAAGGCGGCAGCGTTTCTGGATCCTGTGTATATATGATTTTTCTGAGCCCATACAGTTATTTTCACTACAGAACCATGTCTGTTTTTAATGCAGTGCTGCCTGAGGGCCTAAAGATCACAGCCAGCAAATACTGACTTTTGACTTTGTCCCTTGCAAACAGAGATTTCTCCAGATTCTCTGAATCTTTTAATGTTATTATGTATTGTTGATGATGAAAAGCGAAAGTTCTTTGCTATTTTATGTTGAAAAATGTTATTCTTGAATTGTTGCACTATTTGATCGTGCAGTCTTTCCCAAAGTGGTGAACCCCTCCTCATCTTTACTTCTGAAAGACTCCGCCTGTCTGAGATGTTCTTTTTATATCCAAACATTTTACTGATCTGTTGCCAATTACACAACTTTACCAGTCTTTTGTTGTCCCATTTTTTGGAATGTGTTGTTGGCATCAAATTCAAAATGGGCCAATATGTTTCAAGAAACAATAAAATTTCTCAGTTTCAACATCTGATATGTTGTCTTTGTACTATTTTAAATTAAATATAGAGTTTAAATGATTTGCACATCATTGCATTTTGTTTTTAATTACATTTTGCACAGCATCCCAACTTTTTTGGAAATGGTGTTGTAAATACAGACATGATTTTCTGCTTCCTATAGGTAGCATTAGTTATCTGGTTACCTTGTGCATTAGCTAGCTAGCAGGAAAAAACAGCCCTACCCGAAAAGCACTTGTAGTTGTTCAAAAGTTCCTCCCGCCTTCAAGATGCATCATCAGAAAGGGAGATTTACTAGTCTTTAAAGCTGAAAATCTCATTCTCCAGATTGTGGCACCACCGTAGGAGGCGAGTAGGCATTTTTACAACAAAAGTAGCAACAGTTACATTTTTCATTTTGGCCAGATTGTTCCTTCAATCTTCTGTAAATGGTTTTGAATGTCTTCTATTCATCTTGTTAAATGATAGTTCATTTGTATTTCAAAGAGTTGTGTTGTTTGTCCTGGGATAATCACATTAGCTTACAGGCTACAGCCCATAGACTTACTGTGGTAATATCTAAATGGCCTTTTTAATGGGTCAGATTAAATCTGACATGAAAAACGTTCTAAATGGTAATATAAGCCCTTTTTATCAGACGTACCTCTGGCCTGTTTGACTTATTCAGGTCTGGACCTGCTCAGAACACAGGGGTTATTAATAAGCTCATTCATGAACTGTGAGCAGAGCATAAGATAAGCTTCGATCCGTTCAAAAGTGCTGACCTCACTGCTAATTGAATTGCATTCATGTAGCTGATATTGATCCCGCAGGCCAGGCTATGTACTCTTATTCGGAGCAGAAGCACCAGGCGATCCAGAGCGAGATGTTTCATGGAAATGCAGGGGATCTGCAGAGCTGTTTGTTAGGCATGTTTTCACTGGCAGTTTGACAAACAGATCAGAGATGACATTTCAGAAGTCTGTCTTCGTTGAAATGCACGGCCGTGCGTGCTGTTTTCTACCACAGCTTTTTTTTCTACGGTAAATGTGGCTCACGGAGAAGGAGAGGTGGGCAACAAAGAGTGACAAAATTAGATTTGCCATTTTATTGGTCCATAATTCTTCACTGTGTGACAAAAGTGATGTCCGTTTGACAAGCAGTCCAGCCCGAGAGAGTCATTTTCCCCCCAAAGCCATTACATAAGCTCTTTTTTCCTCCTGCGAGGAAATTAAGGGATGAATTCAACTGCTTTTAAAGACAATCTATTGCTTTATTGCTCTGCCTTGTATCATTTAATCACTGTGAGGTGCAGCAGTTTGAGCTTTAGTGTCAGTGATGAGCTTACAGATTTCATCAGTGCCTTCAAAGTCAAGCTCTCCTACTCTTAGAGGAATACGTGAGCTAAAAGCGCTAACACTGCTAATAACGAATGAAAACTAATAGGCACCAATTAGCATCAGGCACAAAAGACCATTTCAGATAGTTCAGTATTATTTACTGTTAGATATGAATCAGTTTATTTGGTATTCAGTTTAAAAAGCACCACACTATCCTTTAACAGGCAATTCAACAAGAGCGTTGGCCTACTTTTATGATCAGGCCAAGGTTTAGCCTTTATGAGATCTCTATTCAATGTGTTGAACTTGGTTATTTTCATAAAGATCCTGAACTGTAAATTCAAATAAAGTACTATAAATTTGATCATGATCCTTTATATAGTTGATGATTCTATATTGTACTATATTATTTTGTCGCTATGCTAGACTTGCAGGCCTAATATGGCAATACATTAGCCAGCTCACATTGTTAAGTACTGTATAGAGTGAGTGAGAGAGAGAGAGTGAGAGAGGGAGAGAGAGAGAGAGAGAGAGAGAGAGAGAGAGAGAGAGAGAAAGAGAGAGAAGTGGCTGAGTGCTTTTAGCTCTCCTTTATGTGGCTGTAGTCAGGATGCAGGCTGAGCTTTCATCACGATAAAACTCCTCTCCTCTACGACCCGCGACCATTCAGCACCTGTAGATTCACCTCAGCACAGAGAGAGAGAGAAATAGAGAGAGAGAGAGAGAGAGAGAGAGAGAGAGAGAGAGAGAGAGACAGAGAGAGAGAGAGAGAGAGAGAGAGAGAGAGAGCTGTCATCTGGCTGCATCCTGTCAGCACATGTCAACACTTTTTTAAATTCCATGTGGTGGGAGTGATCCACTAAAACATTTGTGGCATCCTTTAAATCTATGTATGATTGATTGATTTGGAGACCTCTCTGGTGGAAATATGTAATTGCACCCAACAGGCGGAAAACATTTTGTAACGTGGGTTGTGATTCGGGCCCCTGAGCGGATGAATCTGATGACTGATAGTGTTGAAAGAGAATTAAAAAAAATATATAATAATAATTTTATAGCACCAGTGCTACATGCTCCAAAGGTTTAACCATACAAAGCATTAGTACCTTCATAACTGCTTTGTGCTAACGATACTTTGGCAGGCATTTTTTTCTTAATTTAAGCTACACCATGTAAGCTTTGGGGATTTAGAGACCTCTCTGGTGGAAATGCGTAATAGCACACAACATGCGTAAGAACATTTTGTGACAGTGATTGTGATCCTGATCCCTTCCCTGATGAATCGGATGATTGAAGGTGTTGAAAGAGAATTTAAAAAATGATTTCTGTTGAAGTGTTTTTTATAGCACCAGCACTACCTGCTCAAAAAGTTTAGCTATGAAAAACATCAGCACCTTTATTACTGCTTTGTGTTAACAATACTTTGGCAGGCATTTTTTCTTACTTAAAGCTACACTATATAAGCTATGGGGATTTGGAGACCTCTCTGGTGGAAATGTGTATTTGCACACAATGTGTAGAAGAACATTTTGTACCCTTTCCCTGAGCAGATGAGGCTGATGATTCAAAGAGGACTCATGTCTTCAAAGAGAATTTGTATCTTCTGAGGATGTGAGTGAATTATCTACTATCATCAGACCTTCATCAGTACAGGGTGATTCATAAAGATTCATCCAAATTCAAAATGATTTATTTCACTTGTAAATCATCACAGATCAATGCAGTAAACTGTAAATGGTTTAAATGAGCATAAAGTTTATTGTGTAATTGTACAAGGTCTCAGTCTGAACCTCCTCCAGCTGTACAGACAACATCAACACCATAGTCAAACTCATCCCATACTGGATTGAGCATGTCGGGTGTCGCTGCACTCACGGCTCTTTCAGTGCGATTTCGGAGATCATCCAGTGTTGTGGAACCAATGACGAACGCTCTGAGCTGTTGGAGATTCACTGTAGACGAAAATCACATTGCACAGTTATGATGGATTCACTCTTATTGAAGTGGAGAACGCAAAACGCTTTCTGCTCAGCGCTTTCTGTCTCCATCTCCTCACAGACATCTTCCAGTGACAGTCAGAAACTCTATGACTTCCTCTTTCAATTGGTATGTGATTGGTTCCTAGACGCCTCACGGTTGTAAAAATATAGCGCTTTTAAATCAGATTAATCTTTTTGAATCACCCTGTATAATGTTGATTTTTCCTTTGAGACCTAAACATCGGGCTGGACCTTCTCTTTGAGTCTATGATGTTGATATGTAAAGATGTCTGGCGTGGTCCAAAAACTCGACTCAAAAATGCTGTTTTAACAAAATGCTACAATTAAAAAACTGACATAGTGCAGCTTTGAGGTTCAACTTGCAGGGCAAAGCAGAAATAATGGAACCTTGTACCGCAGTAATCCACAATCAGGCCACATATGCAAATCTATTTGATTACTTAAACAAAACAAAGAATGTAGCCATTGTTACATCTGTTGTAAACATGCCTACTTACTTCCTACACTGGCACCATAATAGTCTAGGGGGTCTTGGCCTTTATTAAGGGGGTCTAAGGGCATGATCCCCCCCAGCAGGATGTTTTGAATGGCCCAAAATATCTGTTCATCATTAACTTTTAAAATAGCATTAGATGGAAAATGGATTAAACAATAGATATTTGGTTAAGTTGGCACACAGAAGATCTGTTTCTTCATGGTCTATTAGCACAGATCTTTCATTACTTACATACTGTATATGTCCACCTACACAGATTATAGATCAAACAAAGGTATCAAAGTCAATACCAATGCTTGTGTGGCATATTCCAGTAATGCATTCTGGGTATTGTAGTGTGAGAACACTGAAAAATGTAACCATTGCTAACAAAAAGGATACAAAATCATGAATGATGAGGCTGAGGGATGCAATGCTGTGTGATAAATATTACATGACATCACAAATAACACATTAAATGCCAGTTTTAGGGTGAAATGCTGCTTTGACATAAACAAGTGTGAAGATTTAGACATGCAGTTAGCACAACGCTAATACATTTATAAGCTTCCACTACTTGTCAGTAGAACAACATTAGCAATATAGCTCTAGTACAAAACAAAAGAAGCTAACTCTACATGTCTTGGATGATTATATTTGGAATAATTATATTTGGAATAAGAGATTTGTGTATTTCTTTGCCAAACATTGCCAAACCCTCCATTTAGAGACAACTCAACCCGTTTTTAATACGTAACTTACAGGGCTGTATGTAGCACAACACTGAGGAACGTTTTACTGAGGCACATGGGCTTAAAATTAAAAATTTGACTCCTAAATGGCGGCTGATAGTGGTTTCATCAAGAGTGCATGGGGTCTATAGTTCTGGAGTAACTCAAACCAGGAGGCTAGCCTTGCTAACAAGCATTTGAAACTTTAGAATCCATAGCTTTTCAGTACAAAGCCTGTTGGGATTGCCCATGGGGGATAAAATGCTCCCACTGCTATTCGGTAACCTTAACCTCCAAGCTAGCTCGCACCCATGGGATCAGAGTAATGATATCGCTCATAGGAGAAGAGCAGAACAAGAGCGGCTCTGTTAGCTGAGTGGAATAGAGAAGTAGATTCTAGAAAGTAGGTGTACAGTAGATACTTTGAAAATAAAGGGCCTTAGACAGGCCTTTGGAGGGACTGGGCCCAGCTGGAGGACTTTCTTTAGAGTTCGTTACAGTGTTGAAAACAACAAACAATCAAGAAATCAATTCTACAGTGATCCAAATATGGCTGCTTTATAGCATAAAGTGTGTATCATTATATCATTGAACCCCCTTTAAACTGTTTTAAACTGGAATTTTGAAGTGATGGAATCCTTTACAAGTTCACACAAGTTGGATTATGTAGCTGTAGTAGCAAGCTAGGCTTCGGAAATTGATCTAGCTGGCTAGTCTAACAGTTAATATACCAAGCTAGATAGCCAACTAGGAAACTGCATTTACACATAATCTGACAATTTTGGAAAAAAACAAATAATGCCAATAGTCGCTACCACTCCTTTAGAAACTAGCTAGCAGAATAATCTCTAAACTCTAAAACAAAAACAAGAAACTGTACATGAACAGGATCCAGAAACACCACCACCTTCTCTGGGCCCGAGCTCACAGACTCAGAATAATGATACCAGGCAGTAATCTAAATAAAATGAACATGACTTCTTCTGACCTGCCTTCAGCCTAATGATAGCTGGGATAGGCTCCAGTACCCCATCGCGACCCAGAAGGATAAGTGGTTTAGATGATGTGTGTGTGTCAGTGTGTACTTCTGACCTTGGGTGATATAAGTATGAAAAAGTATGGAATAAGTACAGGCTTCAAAATGCCTATTGTTCATTTTTATAGACAGTATATCAGAAATAGACATAGCGTAGACATGATCAAGCCTATTTGAGATACCTTAACATTTTTTGAGGCAAATATGTGATGATTTTGCCATGCAGTTAGCATAATGCTAATCAGTGAAATTTTAATTACTTGCTAGCTACATTAGTTTCATAGCTCTGGTGCAAAACTAACCAAGCAAATTTCGGACACCAAACTATGTCATGGCTGACTGACTTCATTTGCGGTAAGGGGTAAATTGTGTAAATGAGTCATTCTATGGAAACGTCCGTTTTTATGTCCCTAGCATTTACAGATATATTACACTTAAAAAAAACAGGTCAGGGTTACAATTTATTTATATTTTAAAAATAAAACAATAAGTTATTTTAACAATTACACCTTCTTGAACCATCAATTTAGCAATATTGGTTTTTAAATCAATCATATGGAATTCCAAGCACCACAGAAGAGCTCGTCCTCACAGTTATGTGTAAAAGGTGAGGCCATATTTTGAGGTAAAAAACTTTTTTCTACAATTTTGACTACAATAATCTATACATGACTATGACATATATAATTTAAATGACATAAAGGAAACAAATGCCAAATAAATATTATCTTTTTTTGTGTAAGTTGTTGTCCCCAGGAGTCGAGTCACTGGTGTTACTGCGTAACAAAAAAATCTCTTATTTTGAAATAAAAATCACACTGATGACATCACTTGACTTCCTTTAACCTATTTTCTGAAGATCTATGAAGAAAAGCACATGGTAAGTCTGTTATCAGAATTTTTTTTCATTTAGCTCATGATTTCATATGACGTTTTTAGTTGATGTCACTGGTGTGACCTACATTATTCTTAGGTAACTGTGAAAAAATAGAATACAAATGGATTAAATTACATATTTTAGTGGATATTCCATGATTGACAACATGTGGTTTGATGTTCTGTAGCAGCCATTTTGTATAATGCATTTTTCATTAGAAATGTCTCTGGTGTGACCTTTATTATGTGTAACACCAATGAAGACCAGTAACACCAGTGACTCCAATGGAGAGATAAAAAAGTGGACGTTTCTGTAGAGTGACCCAAATCATCAAACAACCACTTTAATGAAGCATTTATATGGGATATTCATGTATTTTTGACAAACAGAAAGTTGCTGTCTACACTTCTCCATCTCTGTGACCAAACAGTTTCTAAAGGGCAACGTGAACTACCTTCACACAGACACAAACATTTACCTATATGTCTAAGAAACCTGCTATATACAAGGTGAAATATATGTTATTGTCTGTTACAAGCTTCAAATAAAACATCAAATGTTATTTCAAGCTTTTCAAGTGAGCGATTAATCAAAAAGTTCAAAAAAGGCATTGAGAATTGTCATTAGTTTAGCGCTAACGTACTACTAGAATCCCATAGGGGTGCTAGCAGAAATTAGCATTATCATTACTGCAAAGTCAAGACATTTTTGTCTCAAAAATCTATTAAAACAAAAACTCCCACACACACATGCCCACGCACACACACAGACCATAGAGAGGAGAGGGCTGCCTGGTTCACTGGAGCTCACAGAAGGGCCGGTATGCCTTTGAAATGTCTCAAGGACTCCTTTGATATTAAAGTGTATGGCCAGCTTAAGCAGTTCCATTTCCCCTGGCTGAAGAGCAGCATGCTAAAACACTGAGATCCTGTCGAAACTAGTGCTGTTTAAACAGGAATCTACATCTAATCTCCCCTCCCACCCCGTCAGGTGGAATAAATCTTACTGATACGCCGCCCGGCGCCACCCGCTGGGACTCACTGGGAAAAATTGCTTTTGATAACGAATGATACAGTAACACAAACTATCTTTCGGCCTCCATTATTGTGTTTCTTCCTTTATGCAACAGTGTGATTTAATTTACATATGATTAATTCCATGTATACACTGGAGGATTGAAACAGCTGTGTTTCAGCACTGCTAATTGCTTCCAAATTTAGTCTCAATATTATTGTTAAAACATATGCATAAAAACGTACATTGTATTAGGAAGGTTTGGTTATCAACTCACTGGCCACTTTATTAGAAACCCCAATTTTGTGCTTCCTCTCACTGGCACCTAAACATCTACCTTGTACTTCTGCTCAGTGGCCACTTTATTGGAAAACCCCAAATTTGTGTTTCCACTTAGTGGCCACCTAATGGAAACACATACCTTGTACTTCTGCTCAGTGGCCACTTTATTGGAAACCCCAAAGGTGTGCTTCCTCTTACTGGCCACCTAATGGGAAATACATACCTTGTACTTCTGCTTATTAGCCACATTATTTGAAACATCTACCTTGTACTTCCTCTCACTTGCCACTTTATAGAAACGTCTACCTTGTACTTCCACTCACTGGCCACTTTATTAGAAACACCTACTCACAGGCCACTTGATTGGAAGACCCCAACCTACACTTTATGTGCCACTGGGCAGCTGCTGAGCACCACGGATACTGATACTAGGGTAGGCTAAGAGAAACTGTTGGATAAAACAGAAGATAGCAGTACAGCTGTCCTCCTTAAGATGGGCATCAACTACCTTCCTTTTGAGGTCCAGACTTATTTCTGTGCTTTTTGGCATGATGAATTTTCTTGTTACAAAGAATGTAAGAGTCATGCTTCTCAATCTAGCCTTTAAACGCCACTAGCCTCGTTCACTGGAGTCCATCTGTTAGACTTCAATGTTGAATGATTGCTCCAATCAAGTCAGATGGGGTGCAGGTATGGTTTGAAAGGTAAAAAATTCAATTTGCTACATTTTCTTGAAGAATTCACATGGGGTCTAATCATTTTGACCACCCCACTTTTCAATCTATTTGTTAAACAGCAATCTTGAAGATTTTGAAATCCAAAATGTACCAATTGGGGACATTTAACCTGCTGAATGTTTTGCTCTGTAAAGTTTTATGAATGATGTTTACATTGGACATATTTTTGGAAAATGTGTAATATCTCCTTGGGGGCTAATAAATTTGACTTTATCTGTATATGCCCAACTCACTCTATATAGAGAATATAGTCAAACTATCTCTCATAAAACCTGCAAATACTAATACCCATATATGACAGTGCATAGCTTTTATACTTAGAGGATATATATACACAAAACAACATATCATATGCTGAAACTGAGAATTTTTTTTTTTTCGTTTTTTCTTTTGTTTCAAAAAATGTATGCCCATTTTGAATTTGATGGCAGCAGCACATTCCAAAAAAGTTGGGACGGGGGCAACAAAAGACTGGTAATGTTGTATAATGCTAAAACAAAACACCTGATGATTGATTGGCAACAAGTCAGTAACAGAGAGGCTCACACAGTTCCTGCCTGCATCCACAAATGCTAATTAAAACTCTGAAACAAAAAGAAGAAACTGTACATAAACAGGATCCAGAAACGCTGAGACCTTCTCTGGGCCTGAGCTCATTTAAAATGGACTGAGGGGAAGTGGAAAATTGTCCTGTGGTCTGCCGAATCAACATTTAATTTTTTTTTAGAAATCATGGACACTGTGTCCTCTGGGCTAAAAACCACTCAGCTTGTTATCAGTGCACAGTTCAAAAGCCAGTATTCATGATGGTATAGGGGGGCATTAGTGCACAAGGTATGGGTGACTGCTGTAACATGTGGATCTGCTCATTCTTATTGGCAAAGACTGACAGGCCCCAATTACATCACAGCTTCAGATGGATCAGTCTTGTTCCTGTCTTCTTCTGCACTGCCTGAGTGAGCTTGGGAGCTGGAAGATGGAGGCTGGTGCTGCAGGTTTATTGCACTGGTCAGATCAAAATATCCCTTCCGGATCTCTCTCTCTCTCTCTCTCTCTCCTCTCTAGTGGAATAACCAATAGCAGTGTGGGGTCAGTCTGGCCAAGAACAGAAGATTTCATCACATCTGCTCAAGTTGTCTGCCAATATTTACCAATGACGTTCAGAGAGCGAGTGAGCTCAGGCTGATAGCGTGTTGACCATAAAGAGCCAGAAATAGAACAATGCTCCCCATGTAGTCATCTAAAAATGCTTTGCTGAGGTTTTTACTTGCAGAGTCCAGAACTCTCTTGTCTCATGACTCATCTTGAACTGAATTTGTTATATGCAGAAATTAGACCACGTTATAGCATAAAATTTTGCTGTGCTATGTAAATATTGTTAACCCCTTAAATGGCCACCAGCCATATGAGGAACAGTCCATGGCCCAATCCCATTTCTTATTTTTTACTCCTACCCCTTGTTTTCGAGTGTCATCTTGCCCCTTGTTACAAGCTGTAGTGGTTGAAATCTTCCCTCTGAAATGGGACCCTCAAATAAAAGAGCATCACTTCATTAACAGCTACCAGCGCTGCTCTGTAGGAGACCCTGCCAGTCTGCAGTGACAGCAGAGGAGGGTAAAGTTCAGCTCCTCACTGCTGGGCTTTAGTTACATTTAGGGAATCATGTGCTTTCAAAAAGGGGGACAGTCTGTGGCAGAAAGTCTGTAGCAGTGTTTTTGGAGTGAAAGATTACAGTGAGACATGTGTTGTTCCTGACTGCAAAAGGATCGTTGCAGCCTTCCTTAGAATCCACTCCTCTGAAAAGAGCAGCTAAACTTCACTGGTGCTACTTTAACATAAGACTACCCTTAAAAGGGGTTTATAAATGATTTTTAATTAGGTCATAAACACCTTAACAATCACTAGTAAACAGTTATAACACATTAATGAAAAGGCCAAAAGTGACAAATATAGATAGATGATGAAGCTGATCGGTTCAATGCTGACTAATAGAGAAGTACCTTCATTTTTTCCACTTTGAGAATTTTAGTCTGTGGTTTGTTTCCCATTTCAGTATGGAATGCTTCCTGAACAAGGCAGAATACAGGGCAGCAAATCAAAACAGTGCTCATTTACATATATAAGGTGAAAACTAAAACAAGAAAGTACAAAAAAGGACAAACTACTGGTCGAGCTGTGTTTCGAGGATCAATCACATCATCCCAGAGGTGTTTCCGCTCTGTAAGGCCTCAGGGAAGAAAGCAAGGCCAGATTACATACTGTGGAGGAAAATACAGGTGAAGCAAGCAATAAAGGATCAGGAACAAAGTGAAAATCAATCAAAACACGTACAAGAAACCACAGGCACAATGACAAGCTCTGAGTCAAATTCTTTCCCTGCACCAAGAGAACACCACAGACTTGCAGGTTGCAGCATATATGATGTTCATAAACAGCAGCACAACATTTTCTGACATCATATGAATCATGACACCTACATTTTGGACCTAAAATGTAATACATTAAAACACAGAGATGAACTAGTGGTTATTACACTGAGGTAGCTGTTCCAAACTGCCCTCCTGATGATTTGGCCCTGTCTTAGCCCAAAGCTCAAGGCTAGACCATGGCTATGACTTGTACTCCTTGCTATTCACTCCCCAATCCATACAGTCCACATATAGAAACAAAGCTGCAAAAACAGCCTGTTGTGAATTCAATGATTTTACGATGTCACAATATCCACCTACTCAGCCTACAGCTGTTTAGCCTCACTCATTCATGCTGAAGTTATAAGGAGTGTTTCAGCCTGAACTGCTTTTTGAATGAGGCACAATATAGAGTCACTAATCAGAACAGAGCTCATTTACATATGCCAGTCCTAAAGGTGCGGTGACAAAAATGGCCTGGGATACAAAGAGATTGGAAAAGGCTGAAGTAGAAATAAATGAATAAATTATTAAATGAATATGTGGGTGATGAAACCAGAAAAGCATCATAAGTGGACCTTAAGGGTGTGCTATGGGCCCATTACATTTATTAAATTAAATTTACATTGGGGCACCTTAGCAACTATTCCCACTACAATTAGGATTCACAATGTACCTTTAGTTTAAGGTGCCATGGAATATAATGTGAAATATAAAAAATGTTATGGAATACTTTTCCCTACTTTTAAACACTTGGAAATTTAAAAACATTAAAGGACCCATTTCCTTCTATTTTCATATTTTTTATTTTTTCCCTGAGGTTCAATTATATCCTTTGCATGTATTTTTGTACCATAATTCATTTCTACATGATAACTTTCCAAACTCTCTCAATCCCTTGGAATTAAACAGGCTTTTTTTATTACTGTGCCTTTAACACTGATATATGTAAATGTCCTATGTTCTAATTGACTGCCGTGTATTGTGCCTCATTCAAAAAGCAGTCTGTGCTGAAACACTCTTTATAACTTCAGTGTGAATGGGTGGAGCCAAACTGCTGCAGGCTGAAATGGTGGATATATGTAAATGTGTTGGTTTTTGTGACTTCAGTATATGGATGATGTGGACTGGGGAGCGAATGGAGCATGAATGAATGGGCGGGGCTTTACTGTTAAAGGTTGAATAGATGGATATATGCAAATGTGATGATTTTTGTGACATCACAAAAACAGTGAATTCAAAATTAGTGTTTTTGAAGCTTGGTTTCTATATATGGACTGTATGGTCTGGGGAATAAATGGCACATTTTGAAACTTTAACAATGTTTACATACTACATCAAACATCAAAACAGTTATGAAAATTCAGTTTTCCATAATATGGGCCTTGTAAAATTCTGAAGTCAGTTTCATCCATGGACTTGAACTTTTTACTGTTTTTGTGATGTCACAAAATCAACTATGTAGTGTGTGTTATGCCAAAATTTACAGCTGGGTCTAAGCTTGATTTCTCTATGGCAAAAATATATGTTTTGTCCTGTGTACATTCTTCTTCAATATATCACTGGATCCTCTAAATGCCAAGGTCATTAAAAAGTCATAATACTAATATAACATGCAGGCTAATGCTGCTGCACATCAAGTTGACATCACTAAGCTACATGAAAGTAAGGCAAGTGTTCTGACGAATTGTGCTCTCTTAAATCACCTTATCAAAAAAAACAAAATACTACCAGCATTAAAACTACGAAGCTGAAATCAGCTTCTTATTCCAATTTTCCTGTCCCACCTTAAATTATGCAGCAGTTATTACCATTTAATGTACTATTTAAGGTGGAACAGGAACATTCAAACAAGTAGCTGGCGAATGTCCTTATCAGAAAATATTAGAGCATTAAAAGAATAATTAGAAAATTTTGATAGCCTACATCAGCCTATCAGGGGATAAGCAGTAATATTAAGCTAGGTTTGCATTGAATTAGCATTAAAAACACAATAAAATGTTTAAAACACTGAGTTACTATGCTTTACTAATGATATGTACATGCTTGATAGGACTGCTAAATGGCAGAAGTATCTCTGTGTGGCCTGTCAACCTTTTTCAAGGATGACCAGCAGAGTATTAAAAGAGGTGAAAACCACTTTCAGCCTGTTCATGTTGAGCAGTGCAGCCTGAGTGTAGGTCAGCTTGTAAAAAAAAAGTGTGTTGGTTTGTGCTTATCTTTTTAAGGAGGCTGCCAGTCTATCAATGCCCAGTAGCATTAGCTTACATGTAGCAATGTTCATATTTTGACTCTTGTGTGTCTGTTTTGTGTGGATGATATTTGTCTTGACCTGTTGTTTAATATGTTTTTTGTCGTCCAGCATATTTTGTTGCCAAGTGAAGTTTTAAGAATAACAACAAAGCACTTCGACTTGACTTGACTTGAATGAACTCCAACCCTAATCCACCACACTTGATCAGACTGATCAATATCTTCCTGAATTAGAGAAGTCTGATCAATATCTTGTGAAGTCTTTAATGAACTGGGTCAGATGTGTTAGATTAGGGCTCGGTAGGAAGGCAGGAGGAGGGTTGGGAGCACTCAACTAAAAACGTAAAGTGCACACGCTTCCTTTTTCATCAGCCGAGTGAGTTTGCAGGAGGCAATGAGCCAATGAGGAGACTACAGCGAATCCACAATTTGCCCGTGGCCAGCAAACGCATGGATACTCTTTGGTGCTGACTCCTGGGACAGCCAACTGGTCCTGAAGGACTGCAGCGCTGCATTATGCTTTTCCTGTGTTAAAAAGTGAGGAATTCGCTGGTGAGTTGAATCAAGACTTTTTTCCACATAAAATATTTGTGTTGTTTTTTGTTGTATGGCTTTCACACTGGTGGAGGTAAATTAACTCCTTTTAGACTGGCAGCTTTATCTTGGGCTGCATTCAAAAAAGCAGTCCAGGCTAAAACGTGCAAAACAAACTGTTTGGTCCAAAATCTTCCAAGAGATTGAGGAAAAAAAAACTTCAGCCGCTCCTTTTGGATGTATGGATTCTTTGGAAGGCCACAATTATCCATTTGCTTCCTGACAGCCTGGAACAGCACAACATTTAATAGTTATCTTCCACTCCTCTGCAGACTGCAGGAACAACACTCCATATGACTTCAGTGAGAGTGGGCGGAGCTAAGCTTATGTACATTTAAATAAAGATTATAGATAAATTAATAGGCTATATAGATTCTTCTTAAACTTTCACATTTTAATAGTGAACAAGACCTTTTCATTTTAAAATAACAGATTTGATTTTCCGTTTCCTTCCATGATGAGATCAACCTAAATGGGACATCATGATGCATCTTCCTTCTGTACAGTGATGTTTTAGTGAGTGAATTATGGGATCAGTGAGTGTCACTTAGCTAAGTATGTTCTCTCCATGAGAGATGCAGGGGGTGCAGGACATGAATAATGATATTTTTGGTAATATTTTTCCACACCCAGCGGTGCACAGTGATGTCATCAAAACTCAGAAGATTTTAAGGGGTGGGGCATAAGTCATTGTGTTCCAAGATTACAGGAAAACAAAAATTGTGTCTATCAAATGATGTAATGTGTTGGGTTGTACTCAGTATACCCAGAGACATGAACTAAAAAGATAATAAGGTCCAGAAAAATTGAATGTTATTCAGTTTTACGAGGAAAAAACCGACCTGTTTTGTGCATTAAGCTGAGATGTTAACTCAGTATACAAAAGTCTATTGATTATCCTAATTATAACTAGAAGTAAGCAATTTTCAGAGGTAGTTGATCCAAAATGTGCAAAATATGTGCAGCAACTTTCAGAGGATGTGCAAAATATTTGCAGCAGTTTTCAGAGGTAGTTGACCCAATTTGTGCGAAATGTGTGCAGCAATTTTCAAGGGTAATTGACCCAAAATGTGCAAAATATGTCCATCAATTTTCAGAGGTATCGTTCAGTAAACAATGGTATGAATATTAGTTCAAGTGTTCAGTCCATGTGTATATGAAGTCAGTCAGCAGTGTGGAATAACATTAAAATGCAGTGTGCATATAGTGTAAGCGGTGTTTATATTCATGATCTGGTGGGAGCTGTGGGTGTGACCAGTTTAACAGCTCCAGGGTAGAAAGTGCTCTAATTAAAGCTGCAGTCTTGTGGATTAAAAGCATTTTTCCTTATGGAGAGCAGACACCGCAAATCATGTATCTTGCCAAATGAAATGATCTTAAATCTAGTGAATATATCTAAAAGTTCTCATTTTGAGGTTATTGTAAGCTTATCCTTCCGGGTCGCGGTGGGGTGCTGGAGCCTATCCCAGCTGTCATTGGGCGGAAGGCAGGATACACCCTGGACAGGTCGCCAGTCCATCACAGGGCAGACAGACAGACATACACATTCACACACACACATTCACACCTAGGGGCAATTCAGCATTTCCAATCAGCCTGACTGCATGTCTTTGGACTGTGGGAGGAAACCGGAGTACCCGGAGGAAACCCACGCAGACACGGGGAGAACAGGCAAACTCCACACAGAAACGACCCTGGTCACCCGGCCGGGAATCGAACCCAGGCCATTCTTGCTGTGAGGCGACAGCGCTGGTTATTATTATTAGCGTATTATAAAATCTTTTAACACACTATATCTAGACATCTTTTACTTTTACTTTAGTAGCAGATAATATTGCTTGTTTCAAGCGTATTTCTTACAACATGCAAAAATATGTACAGATATAGTGAGATAATGTGATTTACCAAAATCACTTAAAACAAGTAAACATGTCTAGAAATAAGTTTAATGATCTTACACGAAGCTCACAATCTCAAAATGAGAACATATTAGATATGTCCACTTGTAAATTCACTCGGATACCATTTTTAGCAGTGTAATGTTAACACAACCACACAATGGGCCTCATTCATAATTGCGCATAAATAATTCATAAAACGCTTTTTTCATAAATGCCCCCATTCAGTGTTCGTAGTCTCAAAATTGGTAAGTATGAACAAAATTCACAGCTGCTCCTGACCACATGCAAAGTGTGCATAATATTCAAAAGACACCCAAAATATCATTTGATATGACTGCACTGTGATTTAAGAAACAACTAAAGAATTAAATTATAAATAACGTATCAAAAAATAAAACCAAACAAAATTACACTTAATAAGCACTTTCCTAATACAGCCTGTTATTCAGAGGAACTTCCAATAGAAAGTACAGAGTAATTGTTTGCTAAATTATGTTGTTACACATGTGGCCAATTAGTTAATTAATGTGGATAATTTCATTGCAAAAACGTTTAGGGTCTGTAATGGTCACCTGTGGAAATGGCTGAACTTGCGTTGCTGCTGGATTTAGCAGACGAAGCTCTGCAGAGAGAACAGACCTTTAGAGATCGTACAGATTTATTAGCTGAGACTGATGACTGGCTGGTTCGTCGCTTTCGTCCACTGAGATCATTCGTTTGCATTTATGCAACATTTTAGAGCCAGCTTTGAGAAGGGAGTCCAACAGATCCCACGCTATTCCTCGTACCTCTGCAGGTGCTATCCACGCTTGGCTTTTTGGCCACTGGAATATTCCAGCAAGAGATTGCTGACAGATCAGGAATTTCTCAGCCCTCAATGAGCCGCATCACCCCAGGAGTTTTAGACGGCATAATCTGTTTAATTTTTTGACTCATTAAGAGGGCCAGCTCTGTCCTGGGAAGCCCCCTAGACCCAGTGCAGACGGTGGGAGACAGGGGGATGTTAGCCAGACTAGCATCCATGCTGGAGAACAGCTCCCACCCGCATGCATGAGCCTCTGGCAGCACTGGGCTCCTTCAGTGACAGGCTGCTTTACCCCAAGTATGTGAAGGAGCGCTATCGCAGGTCCTTCCTTCCTGCTGCTGTTAGACTGTACAACCAGCACTGCGCCCAGTAGAGCCCCCCCCACCCCCCCCATAAAACACTGTGGAATTCAACACCATTTCCTGTGTGCAATATAATCAATACACCATGTGCAATATTTTTAAAACATATCTATAGTGTAAAGATTTTTTGCTTTTCTATTATAATGTTTATATATATATATATATATATATATATATATATATATATATATATATATATATTGTATTGTATTGATGATGGGAGATTTGGACCACTGCGCAAAGTCTTCTCCAGCACATCCCAAAGATTCTCAATGGGGTTCAGGTCTGGACTCTGTGGTGGCCAATCCATGTGTGAAAATGATGTCTCGTGCTCCCTGAACCACTTTTTCACAATTTGAGCCCGGTGAATCCTGGCATTGTCATCTTGGAATATGCCCGTGCCATCAGGGAAGAAAAAATCCATTGATGGAATAACCTGGTCGTTCAGTATATTCAGGTAGTCAGCTGACCTCATTCTTTGGGCACGTAACGTTGCTGAATCTAGACCTGACCAACTGCAGCAACCCCAGATCATAGCACTGCCCCCACAGGCTTGTACGGTAGGCACTAGGCATGATGGGTGCATCACTTCAGCCGCCTCTCTTCTTACCCTGATGCGCCCATCACTCTGGAACAGGGTAAATCTGGACTCACCAGACCACATGACCTTCTTCCATTGCTCCAGAGTCCAATCTTTATGCTCCCTGGCAAATTGAAGCCGTTTTTGCCGTTTAGCCTCACTGATGAGTGTTTTTTTTTTAAGGCTACACAGCTTTTCAGCAGTTTCAGCAATCTCCTTAGATGTTTTCTCTGCTTGATGCATGCCAATAATTTGACCCTTCTGAAACAGATGAACATCTTTTCCACGACCACAGGATGTGCCTTTCGACATGGTTGTTTAACAAATTAGAAGCTACTCATTGCATCAGTTAGGGTTAAATAACTTGTTGCCTGCTGAAACATAATCACCCATGCAGTAATGATCCAATGGGAGGCTCTTACCTATTTGCTTAGTTAAATCCAGGTGGTGACCTTTTTTTTGGCCAGGCAGTGTATATAGATGCACTTTGTAGTTCTACAGTTACAGACTGTAGTCCATCTGTTTCTCTGATACTTTGTTAGCCCCCTTTTACCCTGTTCTTCAGTGGTCAGGACCCCCATGGACCCTCACAGAGCAGGTACTATTTGGGTGGTGGATCATTCTCAGCACTGCAGTAACACTGACGTGGTGGTGGTGTGTTAGTGTGTGTTGTGCTGGTCTGAGTGGATCAGACACAGCAGTGCTGCTGGAGTTTTTACTCCATCAGTTCTGATCACTGATGAAGGACTAGAGGATGACCAACACAAACTGTGCAGCAGCAGATGAGCTATCGTCTCTGACTTTACACCTACAAGGTGGACTGACAAGGTAGGAGTGTCTAATAGAGTGGACAGTGAGTGGACACAGTGTTTAAAAACTCGAGCAGCACTGCTGTGTCTGATCCACTCAGACCAGCGCAACACACACTAACACACCACCATCATGTCAGTGTTACTGCAGTGCTGAGAATGACCACCACCCAAATAGTACCTGTTCTGTGGTCATAATGTTATGCCTGATCGGTGTATATTGCCTATGAAGTAACAAGTAACAAGCTGTAAAGACCTTGTTAAGGAATTAACAAGGTTAATTATTTGCTTGTTATTTCTCTTCTTGTTACTTCTTTTCTTTTCTTGAGTGCCTTGCTGTCCCTTTGCTGCTGTAACACTGAGAATTTCCCCGTTGTGGGACTAATAAAGGATTCATCTGAATTTATCTTATTGTATCTAATCTTAAAAAACCACTGCTGACACTCGAAAATAAAAGTTGTCGATATATAAAAATATGGTGGTTATTTTTTTTATTTATGGGCATGGCTTATGGTAATTGTATGCGAATTGTAACTGAACGTGTGTGCATGCCCAGTTTGTGAATCATTGGTATCATTCATATCAATCATTAACATACACATCATATCAGTCATTAACAGACTCATGTTCTCTAATAAATTTGCTGTTTGGGCTGTGTTTGTGTGGTGGAGAGTTTTCGGGAAGGTCGTATTCATAATTTATTTGCAGTTTGCTCATGTTTTCACGAAGGTTTCATGAATAAGACCCGATGTTCATACTTTCATCATCGCATGTGAGGTTTAGTCCCAACAAAGGACGAAATACACACACTTATACACACAGAGAAGCCCAAATCCACCTTCACTGTCCCACAGTAGGGTGTACCTTATTGTGTTAGACTTCTATTAGTGGACTGAATCTTACATGAGCTGTTGCAGCACAGAGGGATCATGAACAGAAGCAGGCACATCAGTGTTAAACACATGAAATGAAACCAGACATGGAGATTTAATCTCTTATATCAATGCGTTCGGCCTCCGGTGTGGATGTTCAGCAGTTCCGGTATTAGCAGTAATCTGTGTGATGTCTCTGACTGGCACACTGTTTATCCTGCAGCTCTGGGGAAACAAAAAAATGACCAACCTCCTTTTTACAGTCTCAGCACAGGAAGGTATATAAGAATCCTGCACAGGAAATGTATAGAAATCAATCATGTCATTAGTTGCTTAGTTATGTGATGAATTGCATTACATCTGATTTGCATTCAGTATTGACGGGTTCAAGTCTGCACTGACAATGTAATGTTTATTTCAAAGTCATTAAATGACAAAAACATTGCAAAAATATACTGGATAGTTTTTCTTACTGCCGAACAAGATACAGTACACAGCAACGAGTCTTCATCAGATTCGAACCCTAACAAGCGCAAATGTAGTATACAACCCCAATTCCAAGAAAGTTGGGACGCTGTGTAAAATGTAAATAAAACCAGAAGGCAATGATTTGCAAATCTCATAGACCCATATTTTGTTCACAATAGAAAATAGAATCATCAGATGTTTAAAGTGAGACATTTTACCATTTCATGAAAAACATTAACTCATTTAGAGCTTGATGGCAGTAACACATCTCAAAAAAAGTTGGGACTGGAAAAGTAAGTGGTACTAATAAAAAACAGCTGGAGGAGCAATTTGCAATTAACACACATGACTGGGTTGACAAAGAGCATTTTAGAGAGGCAGAGTTTCTCAGAAGCAAAGATGGGCAGAGGTTCACCAATCTGAGAAAAACTGTGCCTAAAAATTGTGGAACAATTTCAGAAAAATTTTCCTCAATGTAAAATTACTAAGACCTTGGATATTGCATCATCTACAGTGCATAATATTGGATGCTTGTGATCTTCGGGCCCTCAGGAGACACTGCATTGAAAACAGGCATGATTCTGTACTGGAAATCACTGCATTGGCCCAGGATCCAAAAATCACTGTCTGTGAACACAGTTCGCTGTGCAATCTGCAAATGCAAGTTAAAGCTGTATCATGCAAAGAAGAAGCCATATGTGAACACTATCCAGAAACGCCGCCGTCTTCTCTGGGCCAAGGCTCATTTAAAATGAGGCAAAATGGAAAACTGTTTTGTGGTCAGATGAATCAAAATGTGAAATTCTTTTTGGAAACCATGGATGCCGTGTCCTGCGGACTCAAGAGGAGAGGGACCATCCAGCTTGTTATCAGTGCACAGTTCAAAAGCCTGTATCTCTGATGGTCTGGGGCTGCATTGACTATGGTGTGGGCAGTTTACACATCTGGAAAGGCACTATAAATGCTGAACAGTATATAGAGGTTTTAGAACAACATATGCTCCCATCCAGACAGCATCTCTTTCAGGGAAGGCCTTGATTATTTCAGCAAGACAATGCTAAACCACATACTGCATCTGTCTCAAGAGCATGGCTTCACAGAAGAAGAGTCTGGGTGCTGAACTGGCCGCCTGCAGTCCAGACCTTTCATCAATAGAAAACCTCATGGTGCCTCATGAAACGAAAATCTGGCAAAGAAGACCCAGAACTGTTGAGCTGCCAGAATCCTACATCAGATAAGAATGGGACAACATTCCTCTTTAAAACTCCAGCTATTGGTCTCCTCAATTCCCAGATATTTACAGACTGTTGTTAAAAGAGGAGGGGATGCTACACAACGGTAGACACGGCCCTGTCTCAACTTTTTGAGATGCATTGCTACCATCAAGTTCTAAATGAGTCAATGTTTTTCATGAAATGGTAAAATGTCTCACTTTCAACATCTGATATGTGTTCTATGTTCTATTGTGAATGAAATATGGGTCTACAAGATTTGCAAATCATTGCATTCTGTTTTTTTTTACATTTATTTACGTTTTACACAGCGTCCCGACTTTTTTAAAAGTGGTGTTGTAGATTGAAAGTCTAAAATCTGCACAGTCCACAGAATTTCTCCACTTTTCAATGAGTTTTGAATGAGAAATAATTCATATAACATTGATCCTCATCAATAAACACAGCTTCTAAGGATTAAAGGTGACTTTGTGATTGTAGCACATCAAAGATTCTTGACCTGCTGCATAACTGTTGGCCTTGGAACTCAGAATCAAAAGGAATCATGATCGCCTGGGAGAGCTGCTCTGAGGTTCTGCGATATTCAAAGGGAAGCGTTTATGAGAACAGAAGCATTTACACCATGAAGGCAATGTAGATAAAATGGCTAGCGTTGCGTAGGCTATGAAATGTCTAATCCCATCAGCACCCAACACTGAGCCCTGAGGTACACCCTGAAATCCAAAATTAATTATTCGCATTACCATGACGTCTGTAAAATAGATGACATTCTGAGGTCACAATAATCCTCACTGACATTTTATTTGCAATGTTGTCGGCAAACAAAAGTCATAGCCACACTATATATGCTGCTTATCAAAAGTTTGGGGACAGCTCGATTTTAGAATACAAATAAACGAGCAGGTTTTCTTTTTCGATTTGAAATGACTGAAGCGTATCAAGTAGAAAGATAAAATAATTGTGCCACTAAAGGAGCAACTGATAAAAGTGCTCCCTTAGGAATAATGCCAAAGCTCACACCTTTTATCCCCTTGCTGTGAGGTCACCTCTCACCAACACTCAAACCCCTCATGTGTTTAAACCACCTTTGGGCCAAAAGTGTTTTAATATGTGATTCAACCCCTTAAATGGCCAGGGCCTAAAGGTTTATTACACACTTCTATAACCTAAGAGTAGCTCAGTCAGTTCGCACTGAAGTCCCTGTAGTTACTGAATAATAAGAGTTAGTATGTAATAAGCCTGAGATTTTGTGGGGTTAATAATAATTTGGAAAAAAAAGTCAAACCATTAGTCAGAAAAAGCTTTTCAAATGAGAGAAAATCCTTTCTTTATTCCTTAAAAAATGAAACATTCCTTGGAATTAGGCCTGTTTTGATAACAATATCCTCTTACTGAGGTAGCCGTGTGGAAAATAACCACAGTAAATGAATAAGGGCATTGGGGGGGGGGAGGGATGGGGGGGGCAGGGTAAAAGGGATTTGGCACAGACTGGCACAGGGTTTTTTCTTTGCTTAAACTTTACCTTTTTTCCACCAAGTCTTTCTACAACAACAACAATAACAATAAAAAAATAATAAAGTACAATAAAAAATAATAATAACAATAGTAATAATAATAATAGCTCCACTTCTCATCATTCTGAGATCTGCTCCCTAACACTGAAGCAGGTGTGGGGGCAAACATGGTGATAGCACATGAACTGAAGCTTAATCTTTGATAAAAAAAAGTATATAGTAATCGTGCAGTTCAGTAAAAGTTGTTGTTGCAGTTTACTGTCATCTTTGAATTGACCATGAAACTGTAATTAATCTAGTAAGAAATAAGGGACTTACAATGTCACATGAAATTTACTGTCCTAAGCTGTGGTGTCTGTGGCCAATTAATCTGATGCTTTTTTGTCAGAGGCCGTTTTGACCGATGTCTAGTTGTATGAGAGCTAAGATATAACTGTTTTTCCCCAAAACCCAAAGCTGTTTTGTCTGATGTCTGGAACTGCTGGGCCATCAGGTGATCCTCAGGCCTACACTAGCTGTGTTTACATGCAAAGATTTTGCCAATCCGATTAAATACATTATGATTACAGATCAAGACTGAGGTGTTTATCTGCTCACTCTACTCAACAGTCTGAAGAAAAATCTCTGTTTACATGCACACAAGTAATCTGACCCAAAATTACACTCATGCATAGAGAACCACTTAGCATAGACGTTACTATGACAATGAGCATCACATGAGTCCAGTCAGAGTGAGATGAGCAGCAGTGAGCAGTGCTTGTATTTTTAATTACTTTAAAATGATGTCAGACTCAGGAAAACGTCCTTCACATGTCCTTATTAAAGAAGGCCGAGAGGAAGACGTCGTGTTCTGAGACACATAAGCTGGACGTCCGTCCCACCGCCGTCTTTTAAAGATCAGAGCATAAACTTCGTCTCCTCTGCAGACCAGTTTCTGCTCCGCCATGTTGAACGGTATAAACTTTCACTATGACGTGACGAACATGATCAGAACGGACTTAAACTTTCTGATAGGGAATGTAATCAGATACAGGTGTTTACGTGGTTATTCTCCTATTTAACGGTTTATTTACAGGTTTACCCACCTCATTAAGTTGGAAGGAAATTGTATTCCAAATGGCCTCAATCTGACTAGTCTTTTCCAATTGAGGAATTTACATGGAAGTATTCTATTCTGATTGAGCTATTAGTCGGATTATTAACGGATTATTAGGCTGCATGTAAACGTGGCTACTGAGGGGTCTGTAGTGGACCCGCGATGGCACTTTGTAATACAAATCATTGAAAAATATGTTTTCAAATGGTAAACAATATTATTACAAGCCCTTCCACAGTGCACAATGCACCTTCATCAGTTTTTTAGCCCTTTTCTTTAGAAGCAAAATACACTACCCCTGACGTTTCACTCGTCCACTCATGAGCGACTGGTGCATTGTAAACAGATAAAAAGATGAATTTCAGCTAAATTTATTACCATTCTGTCTGATTTTTACTGTAAAATAAGCCAAATCTATTGATATTGTATGTTCAGTGACATACTGGGTTTGGCACTCATGTTGAAATTTGCCCTAAAATGAAAATTTCAGGCCAAAAAAGTTTTGTTTTCCTGTGATAGTGGTAAATATTTGGGCCTTGAGGTGGAAAAGGCTGAGAACCGCTGTCCAAAAGCATACACTGTATTATAGGTAGCTTTTGGAGCAGGCGTGATATTTGCTTGCTACAATGGCACTCAGTGCATCCCTCTGAACGAATAATCCAATGTTTAAAATGTTAGTTATGCTCGTGTATGTAAATGCTAGTGTCTTGCTATAGTTTACATTAAATAAATCAGTAAATGAATATTTTTTACAGTGTTGGCGATTAAGTATTGGGGCTGTAACTGCAGGAACCCAGTTAACTATTACTGGGCATAGACTTTCTTGGAAAAAATCGAAAAGAAGGGCATGCACAAACTTTCAGTGGGCAGCCATAACATTTATCAAACTGTCATGATAGGCGATAGATATGTGGAACATCCATTCGCTAGAAGTTCTGTAGCCCAAATGGCACAGTTAGCAGGGCTTTGGAGAACCAGGCTTTAACTTTTAACATCTCCAACCACTAAAAGGGTGCGGATAAAAATAAGAGCCGCCCTGAATAGCTCTGCGCCTGGCCGTGGGGTGTCTGTGTCCCAGTGCCGCTGATATAACCCCAGATCAATATTTAATGTTCATTTTCAAGCTGTCTGCAAATATCTGGAAAATTGGCCGGCTCCGGCTTGGCGGGGCCGCGACGGAGATTGGAGTTAAATATATTACCGGAGGACAAGTGAAGTCACAACTCATCGTCTAGGAGATGGGCACATCGCGCCGGAGCCCTGACAAAGACATGAATCCTCCTGGAGAAAATAAAGCAATTTCAATGGCCACAAGTGATTCTCACATACTCACACATGCACACGCTTACAGTTATTCACTCATACGAATGCGAACACACAGCCAATAAAGACAACAGAGGCCATAAATCCGAACAATATTTATGGCAAGAACAAGCAATGTGGCACAATTTGCAATAACAGTGCTTTAGTCTCAGGTGCATCGCAGTGACCAAATGCAACCTGTTATGAGCAGAAAGGCCAAACTCAGCTTATTCATGCGAACTATTAGAATGAATTAGCATAAATTATGTACACCGACAAGTTTATTACAGCTCCCTACCTTCTGCCTTGAATATTCTGTTTCTTCCTTGTATTTGTACAATAAAGGGTCAGAACAGTATTATGCACTTAATAATCCGATTACTGCAGAAAATGAGATTTTGTCATCCGATCAACACGTTTTCATGCACTGAAGACGTGACATAAACATATGTAAAACTCAAACTTCATGCCGCGGCTTTTTTCTTAAACACTGCGCCACTTTACCTGAAAATATGAACAGACATCGTCTGGAAGATGAAGAATATAGAAATCCTTCATTTCGTCAAGCATGTATTTGGTTTCAGTGTCGCTCCAAAAGTGTTTTGCTGCATCTTGTTTATTTTCTGTACCACCGTCTGTTTTCACACATGCGCAGACTGAGAAATCCGAAAGAAATCTGAGTAAGTGTTAATGCAGCAAGACTAAATGTCATGAGTAATGCAGTCGGCTCATATGCAGCCAACTGAAGAGGAGAGGACGTGTTCACATCCACTGCTACACTAGTAAATGTACTGCTGCTCTGCTAAGTTGAAGTGGATAATTAATTATCGACAGTGTTTGATGACTTAAGCTGATGAATGAGCCTAAAAAATCTAGCAAAAAAGAGTAAATGCTGTCTAGCTAACTAGCATCAGCCAGAACCTACACTACATGTACTAGCTAGCTAGCATGTCTGGGTACCTAGCTTGCTAGTTTAATGTTAGCAAGATGGTGTCTTCTATTGTGATATCTTCTGTCTTGAACTGCACTTGTTTATGGCCAAAAGAATCAATGCTGCATCATATTGATGTCCATTTTCACCCCAGTTTTTATTAGTAGTATTATTTTTTGTTTTTGTTTTACATCATTTAAACCTCCAGCTGGCCTTTATATTGTGTGAGCATTAAAAAATGTTAAGCTTAAAAAGACCTTTTCTTATTTTATATAGTTATGAGAAACGAAGTCTTCTTACGACAGCGGCGATCAGACTGTGTGGGAACATTTAATAAACACCAAAATTAAGCAGCTACAAACAACAACAAAGACCAAAGTCACTGATCTCCAAGCGCAGCGGTGATTTTTGTCCTCTTGTCTTTGAATTTGTACCGATGAGTCAGGCTGGACTGTATGCGATGTCAGGCCTTGATTAGTCTCTGAAAGCAGATTTGCCCACTTGCTGTGCTCCAAGAGGACATTGTAGCTGCCCGCTCCATCCGCAGTGTCCACCCACTCAAGTATTGATCAGTGCTGAACTCCAGCCTGCTTTTCTGCCCAGTCCAAA
Organism: Colossoma macropomum; assembly: GCF_904425465.1. Taxonomy (NCBI): domain Eukaryota; kingdom Metazoa; phylum Chordata; class Actinopteri; order Characiformes; family Serrasalmidae; genus Colossoma; species Colossoma macropomum. The sequence continues at coordinate 1,935,193 of NW_023494798.1, read as the reverse complement.
ACGTCTGTGGCTCAACAGACCACACTGCCTATACACTACCCATGCACTACCATTCAAAAGTTTGGATTCATTGGACATCATTGTCATGCTCATAATTTTTGATTTTTATATAGAATAAAGATATATATTATATTACTTACACAGTGTAGATTACAACATTACAGTATTATTAGATGTTTCATGCAATATTTCAGAAACTTATTAAATGATAAATAATACATACATACATCATCTAAACCGCTTATCCTTCTGGGTCGTGGTGGGGTGCTGGAGCCTATCCCAGCTGTCATCAGGTGGAAGGCAGGATACACTCTGGACAGGTCGCCAGTCCATCGCTGGGCAGACAGACAGAGACACACATCCACACACTCACACCTAGGGGCAATTCAGCATATCCAATCAGCCTGACTGCATGTTTTTGGACTGTGGGAGGAAACCGGAGCACCTGGAGGAAACCCACGCAGACACGGGGAGAACAGGCAAACTCCACACAGAAACGACCCTGGTCACCCGGGCAGGAATCGAACCCAGGCCCTTCTTGCTGTGAGGCGACAGCGCTTATCTGCCTGAAATGAGAATTCTACCAATTCTTTGTGGTTTGATGTGAAAAGCACATCACAGTGGTGGTGATAGGAACAAGATGTTCACCTCTAAAAGCTCCCTCACGAGTTATTATATAAAACGGTTTTGACCATGCTGCCTGGTGTTTGAGATGTTGCTTTATGATAGTTTTGTGAATGTTTTTGGCCTAAAATGTATTTATTTAAATCCATTTACAGACAGATACATACAGGACGTTGTGAGGCGAAATAGTCCCCCAAAAAACTTTGTTCTGCTATTTTATCATCATCAACTCATTATTTCACAGCAACACAACATTTTGAGAAAGTAAGTGAAAGCCAAAGTTGTAAGAAAATAAGTCAGTATTCTGAGATATTAAATTCATATTTGAGAACGTGTGCCTTTATTGTCAGGCAATTTTTTTACTTAATAAATCTCAAATTGATCATTGATTTTCTCAAAGTTTTTATGTAATAAAAATTAATTATCAAAAAGTTCACTGAATATTTTAATGAAATAATTGTTATTTTGAGACATTAAGACATATTTTTCAGTAAGTTAGTCATACTGTTGCCAGAAACAGAGAAGCAAAAAAAAACATTGCTTTTGCCCTCTGTCTGGTGGGAATGGGCTTCCATATATAAAACAATGGCACAAAGCTGTAAATGATTCTATAGATGATTATGACTGAAAATGCTCTGTGACATTAAAATAATGTATTCTGAGATTTTAAGTGAACATTTTGTGGAATTTCACCATACTTTCACTTTTGGCCTACAGCTGCCACAAACAGAGAAAGAACAAAACACACTATTTTTTCCTCCTCTGGCCCAAATGGGCTTCTGTAGTTTTCCTACTAACTATCTGAAATGTGAAAGTGCACAGGATGAGCATCAGAATCATTTTATGTGTTTACTTGCAAACAAAATAGTTCTATATCACCGGAAACATTGGGCCTCATTCTCCAGCTGTTCTTACGAGACAATTTCCTTCTAAAATCCACTAATGCAGTTTTTACAAATACTCTGACATTCACCAGTGTTCTCTTATTTCGGGATTTGTTCTCAGGTAAGAACAGAATCTACTCACACTCAAGAGCACAAAGGTGAGAACAGTTCTGCGCTTTAAGAACACGTCAATCTGACGGAGACTTTTTCTCAGGATCTTTCTCAAGAACACATTTAAGAAAAAACTCGGGAATGTTTTGGTGAATGAGGCCCATCGATTCCAGACTTTTGAATGGCAGTGTGTAACTCAGAGGAGCTTCTTACCAGAAAACAACTCTACATGCTTTGAATGTGTAGCTGTGGCGAGTGTGAGGAAGTGTGATCTCTCTGATGGTAACACGCTCTTGCTAACTGTGTGAGACAGCAGCGCCCCTAATGGGCTCTGTTCGCTTGTGTGGATACAAATTCTGTTCCACCTGATTCAAACTGATTTTGACATCATCAAAAGAAGCTGCTGCGTTATTTATTAAAGATGAAACAGAGTATAATCAGGAGCACACAGTGAACTCTGGCAGAGTTCAGATGAATCTGATCCAGCCCTCTGCAGCTACATTTCACTGTGTGGGCGATAAATTACCACTTACCATTTTAATTCTGTTACATATAAAAACACCATATTTAAATCTGTCTACAATATATTGTCTGCTAGTGTTTTGCATGAGGGTGTTACTACAATTATGAGCATTTTTTAGTGTGAGAACACATTTCCACATAGAAAATTCTTGCTAAATATAGTACTGTACGAAAGTCAGTTTCATTTATTTCTTGTCAGAACAGACAATAAGTACAAGTTATTCATTTTTCAATGTCAAGAAAAGAGCCAAAAACATATAAAACATGACGCAGAAACCTGAACAACTGAATATATATATTTTTTTCAGCATTAAGTGTGTCCACCTGATATTTTTCTACACCTCCAGAGTTCAGTCTTAGAAGTTGGTTAGTACTTCTCACATTACAAGTAATCCCAAATACATTCAGTGAGTGTGTTTAAATGCACTTAATAATCCGATAACTGCAGAAAATCAGATTTTGTCGGTAATCCGATCAACGCGTTTACATGCAGTTGGGTAATCAGATGATGGGGAAATTCTACATGAGTCAGACAGTAATCAGATTTCTGCTTCACAACGAGCCAATAAACTCACAAAAAAAGACATGACGTAAACGTTAATGCAGACCTCAAACTGTAATGTAAAACACGTCACGTTACCTGAAAATATGAACAAACATCGTCTAGAAGATGAAGAATATTTAAATCCTTCATTTTGTCAAGCATGTATTTGGTTTCAGCGTCGCTCTAAAAGTGTTTTGCTGCGTCTCACGGCTACGCTGCTTGCTTATTTCCGGTTTTCACACATGCTCAGACTGAGAAATCTGAAAGAAATCAGAGTAAGAGTTCACATCAGCTGAGAAATCTGATTACAGAGCTGAAATCCAGCTCTCTTTATTGGATTTCTTAATCTGATTTCTAGGCCTTACTCCGATCTAAGAAATCAGAGTATTCTGTTCACATGACCATTTAAATAATCAGATAACTGCAGAAATCTGATTATGATCGTGTTATTGAGTGCATGTAAACGCACTCACTGACATTGAGGCCTGGGCTCTCAAAAGATCTTTACCACAAAATGTTGTTGTTGTCCCTGCTAGAAAAAACAGCGTAGACTAATGATGCTAGTCATCAGCAAAACTAGCATATTGTCGCTGTACAAAGAAAAACAAGTATCTCCAAAATAGGAACTTTATGGGGCAAAAACATTCTGGACTTTGTAATGTAATGTAAACTAATGTAAAGAGATTTTATTCCAAGCAGTTTTGAAGCTTTTCTGTTGGTCCACTCACCATGAAATTTTCACACAATGTAATGGGCAGCTGCTGTAAATGATGTTTGTCTTTGGACAGCAACGAAAAGTTGTGCTTCAGATGCTGGTATGCTGGTCAACCAGCATGACAATGCTGGATGACCTGCTGAATCAGCACCAGACCAGCACTAAACCAGCATAGACCAGCTGTGCTATGTGGTGGTGAAGATGTTTTCATTGTTTTTTTTCTGAAAATTAGCAGTAAAACCAAATTTATGCAATTTTTCCCTTCCTCTGATCAGCCAAGACATGTTGGTGTCTGAAGTTTGCTTATTTATTTTGCACTGAAGCTACAAAGCTAATGTGGCTAACAAGTAATGGAGGCTTATCCCTCGCTAATTAGCCTTGTGTAAACTACACGCCTAAATCATAATCCGTTTGCCTCAAACCATTTGGAGCTGTTCAGTAATCTCTAATAAACATGCTTAATTGGTTTCTGTCACTGTACACCTTTAAAAAAGATGGTTCTTCAAGGGTTCTTTAGTCAAGAAAATGTTTCTTTGTAGAACCATGAACATTCAAAGAACCCTTTGCATGATTAAAGGACTCTTTGCATCATAAAATGGTTCCTTAGACTGAGGGAGAATGTTCTGTAGATGGTTCTATACAGCACCAAAAAGGGTTGTTACAAGTCAAAGAACCCTATATAGACTATATGTACTATATAGAACCGTTTCTGCTAAGAGTGTATGATATACTGTTTTCTATAAACATAGACAGAAATACAGACAATTCAGGCCTCAAGTTGGCTGCTACTACAATGTTTGTGAAGTTTGCTGTGCTAATGCTAACAATGATAGTGCTAATCTGTAGATGTAGGCTACATTTCTTACTAGCTACATTAGCTCTGTAGCTTCAGTATAAAACCATAGATTTGTCTTAGATTTGAGGTAAAGAGAACTGTGGAAATTAGATTTTTCTATACTATAACATTAACTAAGATATTTCAAAAAACACAAACCATAACAACAAAAAATAACACTTGCAAAATGCCACCTCTCCCCACTGTGGACTAACATGGTGGACCTTTAGCTTTATAAAAGCTTTAGCAGTTTTTTCCTCATGAAGTGAATACCCTTTATAGAGGTATGAATTATGTATCTACAATAACACTCTTCATCATAAAGTAGCCACAGGGGACCTGAAGCCTCGGCCTCTTTTGTCTGCGTCAGTAGCACTGGGTACATCGCTGTCCTAAAGTGTGAAACCCACCCGCATGGCTGGAGGATCAGTGCTCTGCCTGGTGCTGCAGATATGATCGATTATGTAAAATCATCTCCTTAGAAAAATAGAAAGGGAGAAAATATGCTTGTATGTGTATGTATGGAGTTCTTTCTTTTTGGTTTCTGAGGTAATGTGGACTATCCGAAAACCAAATATTTTACCCATAACTTTCCACTTATTTAAAAGCCAGAAAATGTTTTCTTCTTTACTTTTGCACTAGAGCTACCAGGCTAACGTAGCTAAAAAGCAATTGAAGCGAATCCCCCAGCAATTAGCACCATGTAGCATACCCAAATCATCACATCACACTCAACTGTAAAGTTTGGTGGAGGAGGGATGATGCTATGGGGTTGTTTTTCAGGGTTTGGCATAGACCCCTTAGTTCCAGTGAAGGGAATCTTAATGCTTCAGCACCAAGACATTTTGGACAATTGCATACTTCCAACTGTAGGACCAGTTTGGGGAAGAACCTTTTCTGTTCCAGCATGACTGAGACCCAGTGCACAAAGTAAGGTCCATAAAGGCCTGACTGGGTGAGTTTGGTGTGGAAGAACTTGACTGACCCACACAGAGCCCTGACCTCAACCCCATCAAACACCTGCAACAACCTGTTACAACTGCAAAGGAGGATCAACTCCATATTAATGCCAATGAATTTAGAATGGGATGTCATAAAAGTTTCTGTATGGTAATGTTTAGATGTCCCAATACCTTTGTCCGTATTATGTACATCATCAGAAGGGGGTTTTCTGAGTCTTTAAACCTGGAAAACCTCACTCTAGAAACTGAGTGTTACCACTGTAGGAGGTGAGTAGACTGAGGTGGACAACTCCAGACCCACTGAACCTCCAAATTAAACTCTGCAATTAACAGATGAGTGTAAATCAGGTGTGTTTGAGCAGGTAAATCACCAAATTGTGCCTGACACCGTTCCTCCAGGACTGGAGTTGTGCACCCCTGCTTCATGTTACATTGGATTAGGTGTAGCATTTAGATGCAGTCGTACAGTCGTACACAAGGTCATGGAACACAGCTAAGACAAGAATACTCACTAGAGTGTGTGTGCCCTGAAAGTGTGAGACTCACATTTCTGTGCTGGGCTGCATTAAAGCTCGGCTCCTCATGCATCATGTTCAATCGACAGGTTCGTCTGGACCGGCCGCTCCAATTTACAGCTGCACGCAGGCTCTAAATAGTGCTGAGTCATTCAGAACTCTGCAGACTGCAATTAAGTGGAGTTGAAAGTTTAGGGCAGCCGGTGTACTCCAGGTACGAAAACAAAACAGGTTCATCATGCTACTGAATACACTTGAATCAATATTGCATTTTAATAGACCTGGTGGACAAAAACAGCTTAGCTGGTCACCATAAAAGCCAGCATATCGCTGTTGTCGGAAGAAAACCTCATATCTCCAAAATAATAACTTTACAGGAGAAGGAAAAAACGTACTTTACTTTTAATGTAAATCAATGGAACCAGACTTTTTTCCAGGTCATTTTGGGGCATTTATTTTAGTCCATTCATCATGAAATTTAAATACAGTGTAAAGGCCAACAAGTATTTTCAAATTATGTCAAAAACTTAAAAACATCAAAAATGGAGATGCAAAGTTTTCTTCAACAACAGCGATATGTTGTGTTTGGTATGCTGGTCAGCTGCAATTGAAGTTATTAGGCTGCTTACCAACAAACACAGCATGTGTTATGTTTTGGATGATAGTGTGCTGGTCAGCCAGCATGACCACATTGGGTGACCGGCTTAATGGCAAGCATGCTGGTCTGTGCTATTTTTTCAGCAGGGAGAACGACAGGCTACATGCAGAAAATGCGGTGTTTAAAATGCAGAACAGAAACAATAATAGATCAGAAGTGTTGGGATAGCAGTGCTTTCAAGAGAAAGGCAAAGAAAGATAGACATGCAAAGAAGCAAAGACACTTGTGCCCAGAAGTATCACATTTATGGTCCAGATAGTTGTGCTATGTGAAGTTAGAACATCTTTCTGACGATGCTTCAGCTTCATTCTGTGGTGTGGGTAGAGATTAATGTTCTCCCATCTGACTGAGGCCATACAAACTGTCCTGCACTGACCAGTGACACATCCAAAGTGTTCTTTCCTGCACACAGGTTAACATGTATCTTCACAGTGCAGGTTTTGAGGGAGCTGAATGAACTGATGCAACATCCTCTTGAGCCAAGTATCAAAAAATTGAAAATAACTGCTGAATTTGTAAAGTGATCTCCATTAATCTCATATCTGCATACAATTCATGAAGGTTTGCTATTGTAATCCTGAATAATGTCTTCAGATCGAGCACCAGTCCAAAGTTTGAAGACACCTACTCAATGTGGGGCTTTCCTTATTTTTACTATTTTAGTGACAACATAGAAACTATGAAGTAACACAAGTGGGAAAATCACTGTAATGCACGGCCTTAAATGGCTAATTGCTTTTTTTAAAAATGTCAATGTAACATATGATAAAATAAACACATTTTCAATAAATAATTCTAATTCTAATTAGTAATTATCACACTAAACAATTCGTCCACCAAGAAATGTAGTTTGTGTAGTATGGTATTGTTGCTTAGCAGGACAAGAGGACAAGAACTTTCATTATACTGCTGTTATGTAACAATTACATTATTATAACAGTGTTTAATGTAGAAACCTTCAGCTTATAAGTAGCTTTTGCTTCCCCACAATAATGCAAATTTCTGTAATGATCAGTGTAATTTGCTGTGTTGTGTTAGTAACAAGCACTGAAGCATACACATCTAATTCAAAATGTCTATAAAATGATTAAAAACAGATTTAATCACGTGTCTAAATTAAATGGAATACCTAAGGCTGGTTTGACTCTCATTAGTTGCTCAAAACCTACATTAAACTAAATTACACTTGAGTTGCATAATGTAAAGCAGCTGCAACTCATTTGAAACTCAGCTGCAAAAGTTGCAAGCATCTCAACTTCACACTATCAACATTTTCATTCAAGCTTTAGTATTGTCCTGGCAAATACAACCTGGATGCAGATGCTCTTTCCCAGCACACACTGATTGATAGACTTTGAAACCATTGATTTCACCACATTAAAAGAAAAATATGAAACAACTTGAAGTAGCTGTTTGGATAACAATGTTAGCTAAATTTAGCTGATTTTAGCTGAAGCTGTCAGCTAATTTAGCTGAAGTTTTAGGAAGTTACAGATCACATTCCTGAACATACTTTAGCTGGATTATGCTATCGAGCTAGCATATCTGCTATACAAGTTGTTTTTCTTTTCTTTATGCATTTACTGGGTGTAATGCTTCAGTTCTGTTCTTCAAACTGCAGGTTTCTATAATGAAAAGCTCATCATTTGAAGCCACGTCAAACTAATAACAAGGCTAAACTAAAATTCTCCAATAAAGACTTGAGACTTGACTCGCATCCCAGTGACTTGAGTCTTGAGTGGGACTCATTCCAGATAGCAAGCATATATTGATCTGCTGGCTTGAAAATAGTCAGCACCCTGTTGACTGCCACTGCTGGTCCACCTAGATTATTGTTCTGCACACAAGCAGCTATATTTTTAATCTCAAACATTTTAAATGCACAGAAACTTTTATTTTGGAAAACAAACAAATAACACAAGCAAAAAAAAATAATAAAAAAAAAAAAATAATAACTAGACCTAATATAAAATGACTTTGTTGAAAAGGTTGTTGCTGACGCTGTGCTAGATTAGTTACAGCTGTATTACCAGCTTTATTAATAGTATTGCTGATAAAATTATTTGCTAAACTGAGACTGTGAGCAGAAAATGAGCAACGAAAAGTAACATTTTGTATAACACTCTGCTTAACTGCCAGTGGGCTGCCCAGAAAATGCTGAGCAAAAAGCCAGTGGGCTGCCAACTTTGCCATAAGTGGGCCAACATTAGCCTGCTATCCACTTGCTATCCGGAATGTGAAAAAAATCTGTGTTGTTTCTGCTCACAAATTGCAAAGGATTTAAGAAAACTGTAATCTCTTGAAAGATCTGTTGCTGACCAGTGCTAACATGAGCTAACATGAACTAACTTTAGCTTACTGTACCCTGAAAGCAGAGCAGTTAGCTAAGTGTAGCTTAGCTGTTTTCAGGGTTGGTTCAGTTAAGTAACTATGTTAGCTAGCTAACATGAACTACCATTAACTAATGTTAGCTTACTTTACCCTGAAAGCAGAGCTGTTAGCTAAGTGTAGCTTAGCTGTTGTCACCCTGATAGCGAGCATATATCGGTCCGCTGGCTTGGTAAGGTCGGCACCCCACTGACTGTTTGCCACTGTTGGTCCAACCTCGGACCACCCAGATTACTGTCATGCATACAAGTTTTAGCTAGTTTTTAATCTCCCCAAACAGATTTTAAATGCACACAGACTTTTATTTTGGAAAATAAACTTAGACAAATATTACAAACAAATGAGAGAGAAAAGAAATAATCATGACTAGGCCTGATATGACAAATGACTTTTATAGACATTGTTGTTGCTGATACTGAAGTAGATTAAAATGATTTACTAAACTAATTTACAAAGTATAACTTAAGAAAAGGAAGGAAGGAGAAATCAGTAAATTGGACTGTAAATGGAAAGTGAGTGATGATAAGTGGAATTTTGTCTAATATTTTGCTTAACCATCGGTGGACCGCCCAGAAAATGCTGAGCAAAACGCCAGAGGACCACCAGCTTTGCCATCAGTGGGCCAACAGTGGTCCACTATCCTCTTGCTATCAGCTCAGGGTTGGTTAGGTTAAGTAACTATGCTAGCTGGCTAACATGAACTGACATTAACCATTGTTTGCTCACTGTACCCTGAACGCAGAGACCTTAGCTAAGCGTAACTTAGCTGTTTTCAGGGTTGGTTAGGTTACGTATGTTAGCTGGCTAACATGAACTAACATTAGCTAATGTTACCTTACCGTACCCTGAAAGCAGAGCAGTTGGCTAAGTCTAGCTTGGCTGTTTTCGAGTTAAGTAAAGTTTAGTCCGCAAAATCACTAGAATGCTAACTGTCCTGACTTCATGTTGTTGATGAAGTTTGTTTATTCCATTTTAAACCTAACATGTGCCGATAGCTAAATAGCACATATCATGATGCAGATACAAAGCTTGGGAGTGCAGAGGGCAGAAAGGAATGGAATTAGTGTTGGTCAACAAGTAAAGTATCTCGCCTAATGTATTCCACCTTTTTTCACTAAGTAAGATGGAGCACAGATTGAAGATTGACTCCTGCACACCAAATGCATCATAAAGAGGCATTTTGTGGCTGCATTATTTGGCTTTTAAACGCAGAGCTTTCCACTGATGTAAGCCGTAAAGGAAGAAAGAATAGTGCCCCAGGGACTGAGTTTAACACAGCACGCATGTTAGTAAATTCAAAATTGCTTCCATTTGCATTTCTAATTTTTTCCTTCTCTTCCTCTGAATCATTCAGATACCCCCACGCCAATAATGCTGTTTGTTTCGACAGCATTCGGATTTATACAATAGCACATAACCTCAGGGCTGCGTTCTTTTCAGATGGAGTCAGATTTTCATTCCTTGCTCCATCTATGTAATCTGAAGTATCGCCGGTATTTCCCAGGTGGCCGGATTATTGCGACAGTGTTTCGGCAGACGTGTCAATTCTTTCTCTCTCTACAGGCTTGATGTGCAAAGACAAGGGCATCAGGCAGATTATCCTTCATATAACCTCATTGTACTGTACCGCCTGTGTGTGTGTGTGTGTGTGTGTGTGAATTGATTATACATACAGTTCGCAGCCTGCTTGGATCTATTCTCCCACCTGCCCCCATTCTTAATCCATCTGTTCCTTTATTCTCTGGCGATGCTGACCTTGATTCGGATTTGAATACACTGACAGCATCAGGATTTCAGAGCTTGATTTATTTTAGTACTGTTTTATGGTGTTTTATGGGCTGCGTCTGGGCCTTGACTCCTAGGCTGGCTTTGTTGTGAGGTGGGGTGGGGATGGGGGTAGGGGTAGGGGTATGAGGGTGGATTCTCTATTTCAACCAAGCAATAAACCATTTTCTGTTTTCTTTTCTTTGTCCATCAATGCAGTGAAATTGATGGTTTGAAAGTCTGTCATCCAGTGTGATCACGTGATGCATTACCAGCATTTTGATAGGCTGAAACTTGTTGCAGATGCATGCAACTTTTGTGGCTGAGTTTCAAATAAGTTGCAGGATGCTTTACATTATGTAACTCAAATGGAATTTATTTTAATGTAAGTTGCAAGCAACTAAAGTTGCATGAAGGTTTTGCTGTGTCAAACCGGGCATTGCTGCAGTTGCAAGGCTATGAATGACCAACTGGGTGAATCAGTTTCCTACCGGTTTGCCACCTTGAGGCAGACTAGTGCTGCATTTCTAGTTAGGTAAGACTATTAAAGGCAGAAGTTTGCCAATTGGGGTGAAGCAGGATAAACAACGCCCTTTCCCTGAATTTGTATTTGAATGTTATTCTCTATTCTCTACGTTTCTTTTCAGGGAACCCCCAGAATTTTGATTTTTCCAGGGGGTCCAAGAGGTTAATCCCCCAGGTCCCCCTGTATTTTGCACCTTCATTCTTATCATTATATGACAAAAGATTAGTTCATGAAATGGTTGCAGTATAATGAAAGTTGTTGTCCATTTGTTAGCATTCCATATTTGCAACAACAGCACCCTATACAAACTATGTTCCTCGGTGGAGGAATTGTTTGTGATAATTACTAATTATGGTGACAAGTATTTGTTGAAAATGTGTTTAGTTTAGCATATTTAACATTGTCACTGTTTTATAAAAGCAATTAGCCACTTAAGGCCGTGCATTACAGTGATTTCCCCATTTGTGTCACTTCATAGTTTCTATGTTGTCACTAAAATTGGAAAACTAGGGAAAGCCCCACTTTCAGTAGGTATCCCCAAACTTTGGACTGGTGCTCCATCTGAAGACATTATTCTGGATTGCAATAGCAAACGTTCATGAATTGCATGCAGATATGAAATTAATGGAGATCACTTTACAAATTCAGCAGTTATTCTCAATTTTTTGATACGTGGCTCAAGTGGATGTTGCATCAGTTCATTCAGCTCCCTCAAAACCTGCACTTTGAAGCTACATGCTAACCTGTGTGCAGGAGTGAACACTTTGGATGTGTCACTAGTCAATGCAGGACAATTTGCACCTATGTGCCAAATGCAAACGCCACCTTTTTACCCAACAACACATTAAAATATATGGCCTCAATCAGATGGGAGAACATTAATCTCTACCCACACCACAGAATGAAGCTGAAGCATCGTCAGAAAGACGTTCTAACCTCACGTAGCACAACTACCTGGACCTTAAATGATATGTACGTCATGATACTTATGTTAATATTAATGTTTTTCGATATGTGGGTGGTGAGATGATACGCACTGTGAACTGAATACTGTCAGATTTCATTCTATAAAATATGTGATAACAGAAATGGTTTCCATGATACTCCAAAAAGTAATAACCATGAATGTAAGAAAAACTCCACAGAAACTGGAAAAAAATGGTTTGGTTAGCCTTCCATGGAAGATTGATTAGCTAAGCTGTTTGAAACAGTGAGCATGAGTAAGCTTGGGCTGGAACAAGTGAAACAATCCTCACAGCCATCTGTTGGGAACACTTCGGTTTCCCCATTGAGTGCAATAATGATGGGCAAAGAGTGGGAGATCAAACAGTGCACACTACTTAATGTGAGGATCCCATGCTAATACCTCAACTATGCTAACTCTTTTGTGAAGACATCCCCCAAATCAATCAGTTACCAGCGGGAGGGGAAAATGTGAAGATAAAGTTATCCAGCTTATTTGAATTTTCAAGTCCACCTTAAGTAGAATGTTATTGATGCTCCATTTAAGGAGGAATGGAAACTTTTACAAAGAAGCTGGCGAATAGGAAGTTGAGCCTCATGGAAAAACAAGTCTCAGCAGCTACTTCTCCTCACAGGACTTAAGCATCTGCTAAGTGCCAATTCTGAATGGGCAAAACAAATAACTGACTCTTTAGAGTCACCTCTATATTGTTGTAGAGTCCACCTCTATTCAAGTGAATAGTCCACCTCTATTCAGGTGAATAGTCCACCTCTATTCAGCTGTAGAGTCCACCTCTATATTCAGTTGTAGAGTCCACCTCTTTTCAGTTATAGAGTCCACCTCTACTTAGTTGTAGAGTCCACCTATATTTAGTTGTAGAGTCCATCTGTATTCAGTTGTAGAGTCCACCTCTTTTCAGTTATAGAGTCCACCTCTACTTAGTTGTAGAGTCCACCTATGTTCAGTTGTAGAGTCCATCCATATTTAGTTGTAGACTCCACCTCTATTCAGTTGTAAAGTTTCCCTCTGCTTTATTTTAGAGTCCACCCCATTCAGTTTTTCAGTCCACCTCTGTTCATTTGTGGATTTTGCAGCTTGCTCTCACTAATTTCAGCCACACTTTATATAAAAACGTAAGACTACGTTGTAAATGAACTTGTAAGGCTCAGTTCAGCTCAGTTTTGTTTACTTTTTTTTTGATTTCACACTTTTGTTTTTTATTATTTATTTATTAATTTTATGTTTTGTAAGAAAATGACATCCCTTTGACAAGCATTGTTGCCTTTTTGTGAGTATGGTGGGAACTAAATAAATAAATAAATAAGAAAGTTATGCTCGGAGTTCTTTCACAATATTGTACGAAAAATGTATCATGAAATTTGCAATTTGCAATACATCCCTAATTACTCTACATGCTGACCAAAGGCATAGGATCTCAAGCTCCCCCTGGGGTCTACCTGCCCCCGTACTTGCTGATTAAATACATTTCAGGCTAAGGGGGGAAAATTGTGTACATTTGATTTTCTGCTGAACTATCACTTTAACAATCCTGTACCCTTTCCTTGTTGGACTCTTTAGTGTACTCATAAACTGCAGTATGTTGGTCAGTATGCAGTTTAGCCTCACTGTTGGTCCTGCAGTCACTTAATAATCACCGTTTTGATGCTCCTTCTTTATTGATGCTGTTAAGATTTGCAGTTGGGCCTCAGGTATTCATTACAGCTGGTGGTTAAGCTGTTATTTCTGAGCATAAATCAAAAGCCCCCGTTATTGTGATGATGGAGAGGCTTCTGTGGCAGTTATGGCCGCATCTGTCTGGGCAAAGACAACACAAGCGTCGCGGATCAGAGCTGACACTACAGCCTTCATCTCCAGGAGCGATGAGTGGCAGGAGCGATGGTGATGAATGGATCCGGTGGGACTGGAACGTCCTTTTGACCGGCTCTGGTGTCGCACGCCCTCGTTCTCTTCATTACTCAAACACATGCACAACACACATCAGCAGAGAGCCTGAAATGCTTAAAGTGACAGTTTAGCCAAAAATCAAATTTGTACACATTCACTCCTTCCCCCAGTATAGCCAATCAGTCAAGAAACGTTTGCTGTCGGAGGTTTGCTTCTTTGGTTTTGCATGGGAGCTGCAAGGCTAACATAGCTAACAAGTAATGGAAGTTAATGGACACCATTAGCACTGTGCAAAATGCATGCCGAAATCATCCTACTATCTCTTTTCCTCTCTATCTTACTACTTAAAGGGACACGTGAAAGGCCAAAATGAAAAGTTTAACTAATGCGGCGGTTGTAAAAAAGTTTGTGCACCCCTGGTGACACTACATGTTGTTGATTTTTTTGTTGAAGTGTAAATAAGTTACACATCCTCTACCTCCTGGCTACTTTAATGTTGTGATTTGTTCTTAAAATAAATATGTAAAGGGCATTTTTTTGTAAGTATTGGCGAACATTAACATCAAAGCCTATAAGTTCAGTCAAGAATGCTATTAATGTTTCAGGTAGTAGAAAACTGATAATGAATGATAAATTGTGATAAACTGTCCTCCTGGATACACAATTAATACTTTCTTCCCAGGTGAAGATGCTGGTGAGACAGCGTATAGCATTCACTCTCCGTTTTAAAACGTTCCGAAAGTCAAGCTGGAGGTGTGATGCTATTTCCAGTCAAGGAGCATAGTGAACAGTTGATGCTCACTGGTTTTTATGGTGCATTGTGGGAACTTTCGGGTATTGAAAGTTGCAGTTCACTGAGGTGAGACACACAGAAAATGTCTGATTCCCTGGGCAGTACCCTAGTGAACTAGACTGAGGCTAGGCTAAATCTGACTGAGGCTAGGCTAAATCTAACTGAGGGTAGGCTACATCTGACTGAGGCAAGGTTAAATCAGACTGAGGGTAGGCTAAATCAGACTGAGGGTAGGCTACATCTGACTGAGGCAAGGTTAAATCAGACTGAGGCTAGGCTAAATCTAACTGAGGGTAGGGTAAATCTGACTGAGGGTAGGCTACATCTGACTGAGGCAAGGTTAAATCAGACTGAGGGTAGGCTAAATCAGACTGGGCTTAGGCTAAATCAGACTGAGGGTAGGCTAAATCTGACTGAGGGCAGGCTACATCTGACTAAGGCTAGGCTAAATCAGACTGAGGCTAGGCTAAATCTGACTGAGGATAGGCTACATCAGACTGAGGCTAGGCTACATCTGACTAAGGCAAGGCTACATCTGACTAAGGCAAGGCTAAATCAGACTGAGACTAGGCTAAATCAGACTGAGGCTAGGCTAAATCAGACTGAGAGTAGGACTGAACTAGTGAGGTCTTTGAGACACACTCTTTGTTTGCTTGCTTCTTTTCCCTAGCTGGCTAATGCAGGAAGAAGCCAGATAGGTAGCATTATTGCTAGAAAGCTAAGTATTCTAATGGTTGCATAATGTATGCGCACACTGCATGGTGGGTAGTGAGAGCACATTGATGAAGGAAAACATGAAAAGGATATAAAACCGCGAATTCTGTCAAACTGATGAGGCTGGAGGATATGATGCTGCGCTACAACATATTACATAACATGACAGATAAAACACTATGTGTTAGTTTTAGGCCGGAATGCCCCTTTATTGTCCAATAGACACTTATGACAACTTCTAAAGATATAAATCATTGCAGTATGAATACTGTATCAGTTTTATTTTTAGCCAAACTGTCACTTTAATCATATAGACACAAGCACTCTCATTAAAGCAATTGGTTTTAAATAATCCACCGGATGGAGACACAAGCCAATCCATTCATGCATGCTCTATAAATTAATGGATGTAATCCCATTTTTTGTTAATGCCACAAAAGCAAATGATTTTCTGTCCACGAGCAACAGAGGGCAGTGTGCTGAAGAGTGGAGAGACCATGATCTTTAGTCACTCACAAGCCAAAATCATGGATCTGTGTAATCTAAAAAGAGTGAACATTGATCTAAGTAGAAACGTCTAAGGTTTCTTAATAAATGCTTCAGTGAAACTAAGTAAATTTATTCATAAAGCACATTTAAAGCTGAGGTTCTTTATAATTTATGGACAGAAATTGTCCCACCATTAGTTCTCCACTTGAACCAGTCTCATTTACACACAAAACACATTAACCCCGCCACACCAGTGCTCAGCCAGCACCAATGCTCAGGCAGCACCGGTGCTCAGCCAGCACCAGTGCTCAGCCAGTACCAGACATTCAACAGTCACTGAAAGCCAATTCATAAAAATGCATTTTAAGCTTGTAAAACGGTCACTGAGAATGCCTGTCTGATGCCAGTTGGTGGGCTGATCCAAAGTTGAGACTGTCAGCAGTCACTTGGAAGCTGACCTTAGAGAGCATGTCCATAATGCATGTAGGTGCAGGGCCATGTAATGCTTAAACACAAACAAAGCCACCTTGTATTGGATTTTGTAATAAACTGGGAGCCAATAAGATGTTAAAACAGGAGTATTGAGATGTCTTTTCTTTGTACAGGTTAATAATCGGGCTGCAACATATTAAACTAGCTGTGAACAAGCAAGAGACGTTTCACTGACCCTGAGATACAGTAAACCACCTTGGTTGTAACAAAGCCATGAATGCCTTTTTTCCATATCAAGTGGAGTAAGAAATACTGTATCTTCTGATTGCCTTGATTTGCTGTTGAAGTTTTTAACCTAAAAATTTCACCACACCTCAGAAATGACCTTATCCGATTCTCCATTTGAAAAGATGGTAAATGCTGCTTTATGTCAAAATGTTTCCCAGCATTGGTGAACATGGTGAACATAACCAGTCAGATTCCTACAACTGAAGCTCAAAAGTGCTAATCGTCCAGCTCTTGGGTCACTCCCCCTAATCTCCGGAGGAATTAGCCAGATGTTCTTCTACAACACTATTCATTATTGCAAGCTAACAGCTCTGGCAGTGCACGCAGATAATAAAAAGCTCACAATTAATTCATCTGACTGAGGGTAGGCTAAATCAGACTGAGGGTAGGCTAAATCAGACTGAATGTAGGCTAAATCTGACTGAGGGTAGGCTAAATCAGACTGAATGTAGGCTAAATCTGACTGAGGGTAGGCTAAATCAGACTGAATGTAGGCTAAATCTGACTGAGGGTAGGCTAAATCTGACTGAGGTTAGGCTAAATCTGACTGAATATATGCTAAATTAGACTGAGAGTGACTAAATCTGACTGAGGGTAGGCTAAATCAAACTGAAGGTAGGCTAAATCAGACTGAGACTAGGCTTAATCTGACTGAGGGTAGGCTAAATTAAACTGAAGGTAGGCTAAATCAGTCTGAAGCTAGGGTAAATCTAACTGAGGGTAGGCTAAATTAAACTGAAGGTAGGCTAAATCAGACTGGAGGTAGGCTAAATCAGACTGAATGTAGGCTAAATAAGACTAAAGGTAGGCTTAATCTGACTGAAGATAGACTAAATGAAACTAAGGGTATGATAAATCAGACTGAAGGTAGGCTAAATCAGACCGAGGTTAAGCTTAATCTGACTGAGGGTAGGCCAAGGGTAGGCTAAATCAAACTGAAGGTAGGCTAAATCAGACTGAGGTTAGGCTTAATCTGACTGAGGGTAGGCTAAGGGTAGGCTAAATCAAACTGAAGGTAGGCTAAATCAGACTGGGGTAGGCTAAATCAGACTGAATGTAGGCTAAATAAGACTGAAGATAGGCTAAATCTGACTGAGAGCAGGTTAAATCTGACTGAGGGGAGGCTAAATCAGACTAAAGGTAGGCTAAATTTGACTGAGACTAGGCTAAATCAGACTGAGAGCAGGTTAAATCTGACTGAATTTTTTTTATCGTCAGCTTAAGGTTTGGGATGATTTGAACTTAAGTATGTAAATAAATAAATAAATAAATAAATAAATAATCAATGATAGAGTTTTCAGTGGGAAAATTTAGAGGGACTTTGTTTTTAAATGGTGCTCTGCTATAATGTTATCGTTAGTGATTGTTGGAGACGATTGGTCACCGCTGGTGTATGCTAAAAAGCTCTGGAAGTGATCTGATATTCCGGTGTGGTGGTGAGCCTCAGCTCCTCAGAGGTGACCTTTTCCTTCTGTTTATTCCTCGGCCTGACCGCGTGAGGGGATGAAAACCTAAATGCTTCATTCTGAGACGGTCGCTGTGGGTAAATAAACCTGAACAGCTGAACACGACGCTGTTAATCAGGCACACTTGAGCATTTCAGCCTGTCTGCATGGCCTCACCACCTTCCCTATAGCTCTCTCTCTCTCTCTCTCTCTCTCTCTCTCTCTCTCTCTCTCTCTGTCTGTCTCTCTCGGCCCCAGGCAGTTGTTTTACATTCGTTCTCTGATGTGAACAGTATACTTTGATCCTACACCACTGAACGAGAGAAAATGCCAAAGCTGACATGTTCATTACTGTAACTCACACTTTCTTCAGCATAATTTTATGTTTATTTCCTGTTTCCTGCCCAGTTTAGTCTTAAAGACTCGACTGTTTTTTGTTTTTTTTTTCTTAACTGCATATTTCAGTGGCTGAGATGTAAACCGAGTGATTCATGGTTTGGTGTAAAATAGTTAATTGTAGAGACCCAGATTGCTTTACAGTGGTGGTGATAGGAACCAGGGGTCTCCGTGACTACAACACAAATGTAGACATTTTATTTACTATCCAAAACCACCAGTGAACCTACACGAGTCTTCTGAGCTTTATGTTGATAATGGTGAAATAGTGATAAATCCAAAAAAATAGGTATTTTGCCTTATAATGCCCTGTATGAATCTGTCCACCATGAATAAAATAAAAAAAAACATGTTTTAGGCCAAAAACCTTCTCAAAACTATCATAAAACAATGACTCAGTCATCAGGCACTGTATTCGTAATCATTGCATGCAATACCCTTCAGACGTCTGGTTCCTATCACCACCACTGTGAACAGTTCTGACTAAGTAAGTTTCTGCAACATCTCCAACATCACAAAATCTCCAACATCACATCTCCACACATCTTCATCATCTTCTAACTGCAGAACCATCACGCCAGATTAATCACTCTGATTTAGAGAGATCATGAGATTCTAACCTCTCTCTCTCTCTCCCTCTCTTTCTCTCTCTCTCTCTCTCTCTCTCTCTCCCCCTCTCTCTCTCTCTAATAAAGGTTCCGTTGTTTTTCATTGTGACTCATTCAGTCTTTAGAACAGTGATTTATTGTATATGCATTATGGCTGAATACGGCCTTTGTTTACTGATACTGAAGAAAAACAAGTGAAGAATGTTTTCACTCGTCTGCAGACCTTCTGACCGTCCACCTTCTCCACAATCTGTGCTTCTGTAGGTTTTTATATTCAGTATGTAGAGCTGTCCGTCCACTAGTGGTCACAGTTAAAAATTTGAGCGCTGTGGAACCGGAGGACTCTCTCTCTCTCTCTCTCTGTCTCTCTGTCTCTCTATCTTTCTCTCTCTCTCTCTCTCTCTCTCTCTTTCTGTCTGTCTCTCTGTCTGTCTCTCTCTCTGTCTCTCTCTGTATTTCTCTCTCTCTCTCTCTCTCTCTCTCTCTCTCTCTCTCTCTCTCTCTGTCTCTCTCTCGTTCTTTTCTCTGTTATCGTTTGTACCATTCCTCCTTTTTCTTTCTTTCTTTCTTTCTTTCTTTCTTTCTTTCTTTCTTTCTTTCTTTCTGTCATCTTGACCTTTCTCTCTTGTACTCTTTTCTTTCTGTTCTCTCTCTCTCTCTCTCGTTTACTCTGTGTAATCTTTGGTATCACTCCTTCGTATCTTTCTTTCTTTCTTTCTTTTTGTCTTTCTTTCTGTTGTTTTTCTCTCCTTACTCTCATTCTTTTCTTTCTATATATCTTTGTATATTTTCTCTCACTTATCTCTCTCACTCTTTGTATCATTCTGTTTGATCTATTACATTTATTTATTTATCTGTTTATTTATTTACATAATTATCTTTCTATTTTCACAAATATATTTTTCCTTATTCTCTTATTCTTTCTTTGTATATTTTCTCTCTATCTGTTTCTCCCCCTTCCTTCTCTCTCTTTCTCTCTCTTTCTCTGTGTCTTTCTTTCTCTTTTCAATTTTTTTCTTTCTTTCTTCTCTTTCTTTTTCACCCTCATCCTTTTCTCTTTAGATTTCATCTCATTCTTTTCCATCTCTCTGTTTCTCTCTCACTTTCTCTCATTGTTTCGCTCTCAGCACTCTCTCTCTCTCTCTCTTTCTTTCTCTTTTCATTTTTTTCTCTTTCTTTCTTCTCTCTTTCTTTTTCACCCTCATCCTTTTTTCATCTCATTCTTTTCCATCTCTCTGTTTCTCTCCCTGCTCACTTTCTCTCGTTGTTTCGCTCTCAGCGCTCTCTCTCTCTCTCTCTCTCTCTCTCTCTCTCTCTCTCTCTCTCTCTCTCTCCGCCCCTCTCCTCCTCCTCCTCCTCTTATAAACTAACTCTGCGCTGCTCTCAGTCACTCCCTCTTCCTCTAGAGCCCCACACGCGCTCGTTCCCGTCCTTCCCCGCGCTGCTCCGCGCGCTCCGCCCGCTCACCGGAGGCAGAGACCGCACGCGGGCGCCTGTGCATGTATATGTGTCTATGTATGTATGTGCTCCGCGCGTGCTCCTCTCGCTCCTGTCATTCCCAACTCATCGTGACACGCGCGCGCCGTCGCCGGGCTCTTTTTTTGCAGCAGCAGCTTCTGCTCTTCTGCAGCATCTTTCTCGCGTAGAGTCTCCAGCGGAGTGGGTAGCGCGAGCTGAGGAGGCGCGGGGGAAGGAGTGTAAGAAAGGAGGGAGAAGAAGGGAAGATAAAGATAAAGATAAAGAAGGGATTGGAGCGCGTGGAGCAGTGAGAGGTGGTCGCTGGAAGGCGGGAGCCTCGCCGCTGTCCATGGTGCTGAAACCCGGCAGCTTCTTCTGCGTTGGACTGAAGGGAACTCCACCCTGCTGCTGAGTCCAGCTCCGCAAACATCTGCCTACTGCCTCCTATGAGCAGGTCAGTGGACTTGTTGATGTTCTGAACACCTGTCAATGCTCGCGCCGATCACGTGCATCAATCAGATCAATGGTTGTCGAACATGGTTAGGTTGAACTCGGAGTTGGAGAAGCAGACTCAGGTTTAAGGCGTCTTCTCGCTACGCTGTGGAGATCTCGCAGTTTGAGAGCTATTTGTTGCCTTCAGCTGGGTGAAGTTTCGTCCTGAACTCGCGCTTCTTAAGCTGCCACGCCTCATTTCCTCCTCATTACCTGAGTTGCAGAAAGCTGACCGCACATTACAGTTGTTTTAATGCAAAGTGACGAAGTTGAGACTCTGTATACGACATGAATGGAGAGGCTGCAGCTACAGAAACATCTACATAAAAGGAAAGACATATAGAAGGGAGCTTGTTGGACTTGGCTGTTACTTCACTATTTTCCGGGGTTGACAGGCAGAGTTGGAGTGATCAGCGACCCTTGTTAGGTTCCAGTTGAGTGAAGTTTGGTCCTTCAAACTTACAGGCGGCACCAGTGTTAGAGCTCTAGATGGGAACCCTAGTGCAGAGCAGCTTTGGCAGTATCTGAGCATATATACTTTTCCTGTACATTCGTATTCATTTCATTCATTCATTTCAAGTGAATATACATGTTTCACAATCTTGAAGACATTTCAGTCTATAGACTTATGCTTAAAATATAAAAGAAATTATTCAGTGCAAATTAAGTTATTTAATAGAGTTTTTAATAGAGTATTTAATTATATATATATATATATATATATATATATATATATATATATATATATATATAGGAAAGGGGGCCTGATGCCTGACAGCATCCAAAATGTAATATTTGGCCGTTTGGACTGAACACTTTTTGGTCACTGTGCAATTCCTTCTGTATCATTTTATAGTTTTGATGTCTTTTGTGTCCAAACCTTTCACTATGTGTATAAAGCCAAAGCAGAAAATGCAACCAGCTTCTTAGAGTTGTGGAAAAAATTGGAGGAGTGAAAAAAAATATCCCTGCAGGTTTCTTTGAAAAACTGAAAGCAAGTCTGAAAAGAGTCAAAGCTGTAATAAAGAGTGGACGCACTGGACACTGATAAATCTGTCATTATGTTTTGTTGTTTAGTATTTGGTGTAATTTTAGGTTAAATATGTTTTTGCCATTTTTTCCGCACACTGAAAATTTAATTTGAACTTGTTGAGCTGGAAATTAATTAATACACTCATAAAACACAGTGTTATATAGACAAACAGTCAGACGGACAGACAGACAGACATACAGATAGATAGACAGATAGATAGATAGATAGATAGATAGATAGATAGATAGATAGATAGATAGATAGACAGACAGATAGATAGACAGACAGATACATAAGTAGATAGATAGACAGACAGACAGACAGCTAGATAGATAGATAGACAGATAGATAGATAGACAGACATACAGACAGATAGATAGACAGACAGACAGCTAGATAGATAGATAGATAGATAGATAGATAGATAGATAGATAGATAGATAGATAGACAAACAGAAAGACAGAGATGGATAGATAGACAGACAGCTAGATAGATAGATAGATAGATAGATAGATAGATAGATAGATAGACAAACAGAAAGACAAACAGATGGATAGATAGATAGATAGGTAGATAGATAGATAGATAGATAGATAGATAGATAGATAGATAGATAGATAGAAAAACAGACAGACGGATAGATAGATAGACCGTCAGAGAGACAAACAGACAGATGGATAGATAGAGAGATCTATCTATCTGCAATTATGCAAATTGAATTATTTCAGTTCAGTCAAACAGAGCAGAGTCAGCACAAACAGACTGTAGTACATCAGTTAAAATGCCTGTTAAACTGCGGTGGATGTTGTCATGTGTTCAGCTTGTAAGTCAGACAGCTGTCTCGGTTCACTGTGTGAGTGTGTTTTGCACGTGAGCAGCTCATGCTGGAACAAACACTGTGGCTCCCACTTCAAACCTGCTTTTGACACATTTGTTATGGCCACCTGCTGGGCGGCTGTCCAGATCACAGCTAACTGAAGCACGTCCACTCTTCACCGCGTCCTGTTTCGGTCAGAGCTCAGAGCTCAGAGCTGCACTGTTCCTCAAACAGCTCTGATGGCACATTCACGGTGGTTGTTGTTCTCGTTCCTGCTGCAGAGAATAAGTCTGGTCAACGGTAGGTTGTGTTGGATTGTGCCAGAGATCCGTTCTTCAGCACTGTCCCTCTGTCAGAGCGGCCTTGCCTCGAGTCAGCCTCACGGTCTGAGGGAAACCCAGCCGTGAACGGGAAGTTTCATTCTGACAGGAGTTAATGAAGAGAGAGGGGGGGAAGCTGTAATTAAAGCTAACATGAACAACAAACAAATAAAGAGTAATCAGGGTCCCTGTCGAGCTCAGCCACCAGTTCACTGATCTTTATCTCGCCTCAGCTCAGGGGCTCAGATAACACGTATTTGTGCAGATAAGAAGTGTTGGGAGGTAACTGGCTACAGCTCCCCAGATATGCATCTTAATTGAGGGAGTTAAAAGCTTTTAAGGCACTCTTTATACATTGGCATCATTGCTTATGCATGTTCTGTTTGTCGGCACTCTAGAAACACTCGGTAATCCAGAGTTCTGCTTTTTTGTACTACATAATACCGACTGATTACATTCACTTCAGTGTTAATATGACTTCTTATTCTGGATCTTCTGGATTTGTGTTTGCATTCTGACATTCTAGATATGTTTGTTCTAACATGCTAGACATATGATTCATTTTCTAAAATATAGACCTATATATTTCCCCCCATTCCACTATTCTAGATCTAGGATTCTCTTTTGGGTTCTAGTATTCTTGATCTAGAATTATTTTTGGGCTCGTTTTCCAGATTTTTTTTCTTTTTTTGCATTTTAATATGGAAGAAGTATTATTATTATTTACATAATAGAATTATAGATCTAGACATATTCTAGCATACTAGTATTGTAGATCTAGAAGTATTAATCCATTTGATATTTATTTATTATTATTATTACATCATACAATTGTAGATCTAAAATTTATTTGTATATTCTAGCATTCTAGATCTAGTATTATTAATTAATTCAATATTTCTGTATTATTATTGCATCAAATTCTAGATCTGGTATTATTATTGTTTCATATCATTCTTGATCTAGAATTCATTGTTACGTTTTGTTATTGTAGATCAGGAAATATTAATCAATTCAAGATTTCTGTATTACTGCATCATATCATTCTAGACCATTCTAGTTTTACTGTTGTGTCATATTATTCTATATCTAGAATTGATATTACATCATATCATTTTAGATATATTATTGTTATTGCATTCTAAGATTCTAGATCTAGAATAATTATTCTATAATAATTATTAATAATTATAAATCATTATTAATTATTATTAATTATACTATTATCATAACATTTTATATGTAGAGCTATTAGTGCATTATAGCATTCTAAATCTATACTTATAATTACATATTCTAGATCAGGTGATATTATTACATTATTTCATTGCAGAACTAGAATTAATAATGCACTCTAGTATTCTAGAACTATAATTATTATTACATATTCTAGATTATATTATTAATGCATCATATTGGAGAATTAGAATTATTAATGCATTCTAGCATTCTAGATCTATAAATATTCTATATATTCCTGATCATGTGTTATTATTACATCCTATCATTGCAGAACTAGAAATATTAATTCATTCTAACACTATAGAACTATTGTTATTATTACATATTCTAGATCACGTATTACATCATATCATTGTGGATCTAGACTTATTAATGGATTTTAGTTTTCTAGAGCTAGAAAATACATTTAGATACAGTACTTTTACCATATTATAGATCTAGACTTATTATTGTACCCTGTCATTATAGATCTAGAGTTCATTTTATATTCTATCATTCCAGGTATACAATTATTGCATCATGGCATTCTAGATCCTGTGTGTCAAACACAAGGCTACATCAGCACAGTCCTATCCAGCCTGTGGAATTATAAAAATAAAAAAATGTGTTAATATCCGCCTTTTTCACAATGAGCTGCACTACAACCCCCAGCATGCACTGCTGGGGATGCCAGGTGTGTAGTTTAAGCAAACAGACAGGTTTTCAAAAACCTACCTCCTAGAGGCATTTAGTTTAAGTATTGATGTAATATTTCAAGGTCAGCTACAAGTATTTTGTTTAGCATATTTTGAATAAACAATGGTCAGTTTGGGTCGTTAATGCTAATTAAAAGTGAAATAAAAACATAGGTGCCCTCTGGCCCACAGATTTGTTGAGACTTTTTAATATTGCCTTTTTAGTGGTTGAGTTTGACAACCCCTATTCTAGATCTAGCATTATTCTTCCATACTAGCACTGAAGATATAGAATTCCTTTCTGCATTCTAGCCTTTGGTGTCTAGATTCTACTGTTCTAGATCTGGAATAATGTTGATTACTGCTAGTGAGGAGTGAATGAAAATGTTCTATCACCTAAAGGACTCCAAGCCCTTCCAGTCACTTCAGCCCGGTTGCCCGGCTGAAAGGGTTAAGAATTCGAAGGTGTGCAGAATGCCTGCTGCGCTAAGCGCTGGACTGGACGACATGACAGATGCTGCTGCTACACTTAATCAATGACCAATCAGGTCCCTGTCTGGCCCTCTCTGCCTCAAACGCAACATAATTCTTTTTGATGGCTTCAACTCTATCCCGCCCATTCCATATATTATGCACGTCAAAACAGGACTTCAGGAAACGCCCCGTCTGACAGGTGTCACACAAGCAGAGTCCAGGTCAAATGGCACCGCTTTAGCGGGACACTCTGCTAAGTCACTGCTGCAGACTGCACTGGTTTCATATTCATGTTACTGCAATGCTTAAAATGCTGTAAATGTTACAAAAATTTTAAATAAAAAAGTCAGAGGCAGCTTTGTAGACTTTGAAAGTTTACATAAGATATGATAGAATTTAACCCCTTAAAATCTCAGCCTTATTACAAACCAGCCCTGCGTTCACACCGGCAGCGACTTTTCGCCTCTTGTCACCCAAATCACTGATCGCTCGTCACCTGTAGGCGTTTAGAAACTTCAGTGAACCGTTGTTTGCTGTTGTTTCACTGACCCCAAGCACAATCAATATTACATAAATAACTACTACATAGCGTTAAGATCCTCTCAATCGACTATTCAATTAAATAAGTTTAATATAAAACCAGAGGAAAAACAATCACATCAACAGGTTGTGCATCACCAACCACACAGCCATATCTACACTGGTTAGGACTCCCCCAGTCACATGACACCACCAGCGCTGGGAGGGTGAAGGCCAGCACAGGATTCCTCCGAGACCTGTGAAGGGCCACCACATCTTTTCAAACTGCCGCTAACGCAACATCATTGGATAGCTGAACACACTCGCAGGAGAACACTAACCACCAGTTCATCAGCTAACAGATGTCTGCGCTGATAGCATCGCATTGAGTGATGGGGGAGAGGCGGGGCCATCCTGCACACCCAGAGAGAGCGAGGCCAGTTGTGCTCTCCTGGACTCCTGGCTACGGATGGCTGTAGCATCATCGGTGATCAAACTCGTGATCTCCTGATGATAGGGTCAACGCTTAGACAGCTGCACCACTCAGGAACCACTATTTTCCTTATACACCGATCAGGCATAACATTGTGTCCTTGTTTCTACGCTCATTGTCCATTTTATCAGCTCCACTTACTATATAGGTGCACTTTGTAGTTCTACAGTTACAGACTGTAGTCCATCTGTTTCTCTGATACTTTGTTAGCCCCCTTTTACCCTGTTCTTCAGTGGTCAGGACCCCCATAGACCCTCACAAAGCAGGTGCTATGTGGGTGGTGGATCATTCTCAGCACTGCAGTAACACTGACGTGGTGGTAGTGTGTTGGTGTGTGTTGCGCTGGTCTGAGTGGATCAGACACAGCAGTGCTGCTGGAGTTTTTAAATACCTCAGTGTCACTGCTGGACTGAGAATAGTCCACCAACCAAAAATATCCAGCCAACAGCGTCCTGTGGGCAGCGTCCTGTGACCACTGATGAAGGACTAGAGGATGACCAACACAAACTGTGCAGCAGCAGATGAGCTATCGGCTCTGACTTTACATCTACAAGGTGGGCTGACAAGGTAGGAGTGTCTAATAGAGTGGACAGTGAGTGGACATAGTGTTTAAAAACTCCAGCAGCACTGCTGTGTCTGATCCACTCAGACCAGCGCAACACACACTAACACACCACCACCACGTCAGTGTTACTGCACTGCTGAGAATGATCCACCACCCACATAGCACCTGCTTTGTGAGGGTCTATGGGGGTCCTGACCACTGAAGAACAGGGTAAAAGGGGGCTAACAAAGTATCAGAGAAACAGATGGACTACAGTCTGTAACTGTAGAACTACAAAGTGCACCTATATAGTAAGTGGAGCTGATAAAATGGACAATGAGCGTAGAAACAAGGAGGCGGTCATAACGTTATGCCTGATCGGTGTGTATCTATGAGGCATTCCCGCACTTCCGCTGTTCACAACAGTCCTTTCCCCACATCACAAAACTTAAGGGAAGTGACGCGATAAATCGAAGCAGTGATTATACGAAACAAACCAATCAGGCAACCCCACATGGCACTGGGAGCAGATAGCTTCCATACGCACAGCGTACCACACAAGAATTCAGTGGAAGCGAACCCCAGACCGATTTCAGGAGGACCAGAGATGGGTTCTCTGGACCGCTCCCAGCCTCAAAAACAGCTTTCACACTTGAACAAATGTACTAAACTCTCAGTGCAAGCAGTCATGGATCTGGCAAAAAGCTCTAGTGTGAAAAATGCCCTTAGCAGCAGAGCAAAAGTCAGTACTTTTTGATGGAAGATTACAGGAAAAGAAGAATTTTGTTATCGTGAATAGAGGTGGAGGTAATCTAAAATAAACAACGACCTAGATGACAGTCTGAGGGCACAGGAGCAGGGGCTCACGCCCCACCCAGGGTCTGTGTGTGCAACTGCCTGATCGTGACACTACAGTTGGTATCAGTATCAAAATATTGACGACACTACTGAGCTTCTGAAGCCTCTCAGACTAGCTTGCTGATCAGCATCTTCTCCCCAGCAGCAGTGAAGGTCCTGAGCTCCACATCAACAGCTCTGCGTTAGTCAGCATGTTAGTCATTAGAAACTAAGCCAACACTTCATCTGTAGGCGTGTGATCAGGCTTCGGGCAGCGCGCGTGTCAGGAGATTTGAACAGCTTCACAAAAGAAATTCAGTTCTGTTCAAAAAAAGGTCTTCTGCCTACTGTAGCGTACACAATTTAAAAAAGGTGGTTCTTCGAAGGTTCTTTAGTAAAGGCAGTGGTTCTGTTTGGTTTCTAGAGGTCATCTGATAGAGATGAGACACAGTATGTTTGACTAGTGTCAGTTCACTGTATGCTGAGTCTTCGAAAAAGATGGTTCTTTTAAGGGTTTTTCTTTAAAGAAAATAGTTCTATACAGAACTATGAGCACTCAAAGAACCCTTTGCATGATTAACGGGTTCTTTGCATCATGAAAGCTTTCTTCAGATTGATGGAGAATGTGCTGTAAAAGGCTCTATATAGAATCTTTTTAAAAAGGGTTTATAAGGCTCCAAGAAGGGTTTTGCTCCTGTTAGGCTGTCAAGCTTGTCACAGTTGAAGAACCCTTTTCAAAAAGGTTCTATGTAGAACCATTTACAGCACATTCTCCATTAATCTGAAGAACGCTTTCACTATGCAAAGATCCATTTAAGCATGCAAATGGTTCTATATAGAACTCATGGTTCTAAACAACCCTTGCCTTCACTATAGAACCCCTGAAGAACCATCTTTCTTAGAGGTCATCTGACAGAGATGATATACAGCACGTGACTAATTTGACTAATTTCCGTTCACTGTATGCTGAGTGGCTCTCCTGTACACTCTTAAAAAAGATGGTTCTTTAAAGGTTCTTTAAAGAAAATAGTTCTATATAGAACCATGAGCACTCAAAGAACCCTTTGCATGATTAAAGAGTTATTTGCACCAAGAAAGAGTTCTTTGGATTGATGGAGAATGTGCTGTATATGGTTCTATATAGAATCTTTTTGAAAAGGGTTCTATGAAGCACCAAAAAGGGTTCTGCTATTACTAGACTGTCAAGCGTGTCACAGTAGAAAAGTCCTTTTCAAAAAGGTTCTATGTAGAACCATCTACAGCACATTCTCCATTAATCTGAAGAACCCTTTCACCATGCAAAGAACCCTTTAATCATGCAAATGGTTCCAAACCAAGATATGTTGTGCTTTGGATGCTGGTATGCTGGTCAACCAGCATGACCGTGCTGGGTGACCAGCTAAAAAAAAAGCACTGGGAAAACATTCTGCTTTGTCATTCATGTTCATGGGCACCTCTGGCTTAAAACAAGCTTCCTTGCCCTGGTGATATTTTGTGCACTGTGATACGCCTCAGATACGCAGGATGCAGCAGGCAAAGTTTAACTCAGTTAGCCAAACGCTAACGGCAATGAGATCTGCCAACTCAATCTTAGCCTCGCCTTATGTTAACACTGCTGCCTCAGTAGGCATTACTAACATAGGATAACTTAATATATTACCACATAATCCCAGTATAACATCTCTGCAGTTGCATTCAGTGATTCACACAGTGATTCACAGTGTAAACAAAGATGGCTGCACCCACGGTAGGCCTCTAACGTCTTAAAAACTTCATTTGAAACTCTTTATATTTGTCAGTTTCGAGTGAATAATAGAATTAGAGGTCATAAAGTGTCACCACTTTACTAAAATGTGCCAAAAAAACTGGCTAATAAAAAAAAATACCACAGAATCAGTGAGACTGCATGTAACTTAGCCTGCGGATTCCCTGTAGCATTCTGCTAATGACGCATAGCCAGTGCTGTACAAAAGTCATAGTCAAGAACTACAGCTATGCTAAAAGAACCCTAGCTGGAGGTCAGGACTTACTTGCGAAAGAGTTGACTGATAAAACACAAAGCATCCCGTTAGAAATGATGGATTACTGTTTCAACGACAATGCGGTTAGCAAGCCTACCAAAGTAGTCAAAACACATTTTTTCAGAAAGCAGGTGGATCTACTTAGACTTACTGTAAGTTTGTCATGAATGCACAGTGATGGAGATGATGAATCAATATCTGCTGGGTTTGATTTCACGACAGCTCCAGTTACGCTAGCGGAGATTAACATGGGGACTGCTTTAGCATGAGCTAGCTCAGCACTCAGGACAGACTCTGTGCACTAGAAGTTTGGCAGTGGTTCGGAGCCCTGCTGTTCTGTAGCACCGGTGAGAACGTGTTAGCACTAGTTAGCATGGGGCCGCTGCACCACCAGGCTGTGACGCAAAGCCTCGCTGAGAGAGAGAGAGTGTGTGTGTGTGTGTGTGTGTGTGTGTGTGTGTGTGTATGTGTGTGTGTATGTGTGTGTACTGGCGCAGTATCAGCGGCCTGAAGCGCTGCAGCTCCAGATGGCCGAGCCGGACGCCTCGCTCCCACGAACCCCAGACAGAAGCGAAGAGAGAGAGTAGAGAGAGAGAAAGAGAAGAAGAGAATTTTTTCAATAATTCTTGAAGCAGAATAACCAAATTGAACTGAACGGTGGTGAAATTTAAGATAGTTTGCAGAAGAATTAATTGGTAACACTTTCTATGAATGTCACCTTTGTAAGCCTCTATAAACACATTTATAACATGTTATAATGTATTCATAAGGCATTATAAACATGGTTATAAATATTCATAAAAAAGAATTACACTGAATTACACTTTATAGCCATGTTTATTATACATTATGAATTGTTAATATAATGCATTATAAGTAGTGTTGATAACATGTTATGCTGTCAGTGCCAAAGAAGTCAGTCCCAGCTTGGAGAGCGTAAAGTAAAGACAAATACCAAGCTAACGGTGGTGAACATTACCTTTCCCACATTGGGTAAAACACTGATGCAGCTCTAGTTTAAACTCTGACATTTGAAGCCTGTAATGTGCTTTACTGTGAATGTTTTAGTGTTTCAGTAAATCCTTCAGTAAATACTTCAACTTGAAGCCTCACTCTGAACACTGGAGGAGGCTTTAGTACAGTACGCTTCACTTTACTTAGAGCGGACAAATACGACTTATGAGCTCTTATAATTTGTTATGATCAGTACTTATAATGTTATATGTTAACAATTCATAATGCATAATAAACATGGCTATAACATGTAATGCATTTTTATAAATATTTATAGCTATGTTTATAATGTCTTACAAATGCATTATAACATGTTATGAATGTGTTTATAGATGCTTACAAAGGTGACATTCATAGAAAGTGTTACCAATTAATTTATTGTGAATAATTGTAAATCATTGAATCACAGTGTTGCGAGGCCCACGGCCACTAGAGCAGTGGCAACAAGCAGGCATTTGACCCCCCTACCTCTTTAAAGTGCTGGAGTGATGCTCCTTCACTTCAAGATTGCATTCAGGCTGTTTGTTTAAATAAATAAATAAATAAATAAATAAATAAATAAATGCTCACTCTTCCTCACTTCACGGACAGTCAAACTCGGCAGAGCAGCCAATTAAACTCTCTGTTTCAGCCAAGGGGGCTGAGGGGGCATTTCCCAAACAGTGAAACCTGCATTTTCATTAAGAGAACTGTCACAGCTCACTAATCCACTAAAGGTTTCCTCCTCAGTTTATGTTAACACACTGTGTGAAATTTACTGAATACCAGTTGCAGCAGGAAATGAAATAATTAAGTTGTGGCCATGAATTAGTAAGGCACAAAAATGAGATTTAGTTGTGATAGTTAAGCCATGGCCATGACTTAGTAAGAAGTGGGAACGAGACAACTGAGATCTTGGCTATTACTTAATAAGGAGTACGCACAAGATAATTAAGTTGTAGCCATGATTTAGTAAGATGTGAGAATGAGATAATTCAAGTGTAATAGCGCAGCCATGGCCATGACTTAGTAAGACGTGAGAACGAGATAATTAAGTCATGGCTATGACTTAATAAGGAGTGGTAATGAGACAATTATGTTGTTTCCATGACTCAGTAAGTCAAGGGAGTGAGATAATTAAGGTGTGATAGTTATGTCATGGCCATGACTTAGTAAAATGTGAGAAGTCATAGTTAAGATTTGAGAATGAGATAATTAAGTTGTGATGATTAAGTTGTGGCCATGTCTTGGTAAGGTTTATGAATGAGAAAATTAAGTTGTGACAGTTATGTCATGGCCATGACTTACTGGAGTATGTAAAGGAGATAATTACATCTTGGCCATTACTTAATAAAAAGTGAGAACAAGATAATTAAGCTGTAGCCATGAGTTATAAATATATGAAAACGAGATAATTATAGTGAAGCCATGGTACTAAGAGGTACTAAGAGGTGAGAACAAGATAGTTAAGTTATGGCCATCACTTAATAAGGAGTGGGAACAAGATAATTCAGTTGTGGTCATGACTCAGTGAGATATGAGAGTGAGATAATTAAGGTGTGATAGTTGTGGCAGTGTCATGTAAGTTGTGGCTATGGTTTAGTAAGGCTTATAATTGAGAAAATTAAGTTGTGACAGTTATGTTGTGGCCATGACTTTCTAAGGCATGTAAACAGCATAATTAAATCTTGGCCATTCCTTAATAAGGAGTGAGAACAAAATAATTAAGCTGTAGCCATGAGTTAGTAAGATTTGAGAACGACACAATTAATGAGTGATAGTTAAGCCATGGCCATGACTTATTAAGGAGTGGGAATGAGATAATTAATATGTACGAGATAATCATGTTGTCGCTTTGACTTAATAAGGAGTGGGAACAAGATAATTAAGTTGTGGTCATGACTCAGTGAAATATGAGAGTGAGATAATTAAGGTATGATAGTTATGTCATGGCCATGACTCAGTAAAATGTGAGAACAAGATAGTTAAGTCATTTATATCACTTAGTAAGGAGTATGAAGGAGATAATCAAGTGGTGGCTAAGACTTGTTTAGGAGTGGGAGCAAGATAACCACGTTGTGGCTTTGACTTAGTAAGACATGAGAGTGAGATATTTAAGGTGTGGTAATTATGTCATGGCCATGACTTAGTAAGACTTGAGAATGAGATAATTAAGTTGTGGCCATGACTTAGTAAGACATGTAAACAAGATAACTAAGTCAACATGTATTATAACGATATAGCTCAGTCTGTCTGTTCCACTAGTATTTTTTATCTGGTTTTATTTTTTATTTATTTTGTCCTACAATTTTTGTCCGAAGCCCTAAGTGTGTGTGTGTGTGTGTGTGTGTGTGTGTGTGTGTGTGTGTGTGTTATGTCAGAGCTATAGCTGCTCTTTTTGTATACTTTATCAGATGGAATTGTAGACACTCTTTATGATGAACAAGCTTACATTTAAATACATAAGATTATTCAAATAAGTCTACATTTAAATAATCAGACCCATTATTCTCCTAGTGCTGCCACACTTTTTCAGAAGCGAAAGGAGAAAAATGTCAGCAATAAAAAAGTTACGAAACTGCAGCCTTTCGGCACAAACAGAATGGACGCTTCAGTCAGACAGAGTGGTCAAGGAAAGCCTTTTGTGGGAAAAACATCTAAGAACAAAAATCATTTTCTCCTCATTCATTCCTGCACAATTTTAAATTAGAGTGTTTTGTGAAGGATAATTGCCGATTGTTGCTATGCAAATGCATTCTCCTTTATATCTGATTTGACTGCTGTTTCCGTGAGACTGAGTGAGGCAGAAGAAGTTTTAACCTCTGAGCTTCTTGTAAAAAAAGGCTTACCTAAGAACTTAAAGTCAGAGAAAAACTCGCTGCTTTTGGGGGAGCAGTTAACGTTCAACAAGTGGATGAAGGTAAAGCTGTTATACAAGGCAAGAAGTGTCACTTCTGTTCCAAATGAAGATCTTCTAGGCAAATGTTCACAAGCGATTCGGAGGAAGAGCCTCTGGGTATGTTGGGAGTTGCATGTTTTCCTTGTATTCATTTGGTGGTTTGATTGGTGGATTTCTAGGTGGATATTGGGGTGTGTTGGGAAATGCAGGTGTGTTTGATTGGGGTTCTGGGAAATGTAGGTCATTTTGGTGAAAAAAATGATTGGGTTGGTCTGTGAGGTGTAGACTGGAACTGAATTTAGATTGGTAGGTGTGTTGGGAAATAAAGGCCTTTTTTGAGATTGGTATTGAGTTGTGCTGGGAAATGTGGTAGACCTTTTTTGAGATGTTTGTTGGAGTATGTTGGGAAATGTAGGCCTTTTTGTAATTAGGTTTGGGATAACTTGGGAATCGTAGGCCTCCTTCAGATGTTGTTTGGAGTAAGTTGGGAAATAGGGCACTTTTGAGTAGTTGGTTTGGGTACGTTGGGAAATGTAGGGCATTTTAGTAAAAAAACTATTAAATTGGTTTGGGAGGTGTCGGTAGGAACTGAATTCAGATTGAGAGGTGTGTTGGGAAATAAAGGCCTTTTTTGAGATTGGTGTTGGGTTGTGTTGGGATACGTAGACCTTTTATGAGATGTTGATTGATGTATGTTGGGAAATGTAGGCCTGTTTTTTAAATGTTTATTGGGGTATGTTAGAAAATATGAGGCTATCTTTGAGATGTCTTTAGGAGTATTTTGGAAAATGTAGGGCTTTTTGAGATGCTGGTTGAGGTGTACTGGGAAATTCAGGGCTTTTTCTCATGTAGTTCAGGTGTGGCGAAAAATGTAGTGCTTTTTGATGGGTTGTTTTGGGTATAGTGAGAAATGTAGGTTTTTTTTTTTTAAATGCTGTTTGAAATATGCTGGTAAGTGTAGGGCTGGAATATGCAGATATTTGCTGAGTATGTTGGGAAATGTCAGCCTTTTCCAAGACAGATGTCGAGGTGCATAAACGTAAGTGTTGGACATGTGTTGGAAGATGCAGACACTTTTTAAGATGGGTGTTGGGTTGTGTTGGGAGTGGTCGTTGCTGAGGGTTTTGAACTGCAGGAGTCTTTAAGGTGGGTGTTTTTGAGCATGCTTTGATTTGTTGGAGTTTTTTAATGCAGTGTTTGGGGGATGTTGGGAAAGCTAGTTTTGGAGGTGGCAGAATGCTGCAGACATCTCCAAGGTCTCTACTTTACAGAGATCCACCTGACAGCACAAGAACAGTAGAGCACACACAAATACACACCAACTTCAAAGAAACAACCTTCGTTCCCCTGGCAGGCTTTGTGTAAAAAGGGAAAGAAAGAGAGATTTTGCTGGAAAGAAACAGAGAGCTATGAGAGAGAGAGAGAGAGAGAGAGAGAGAGAGAGAGAGAGAGAGAAGGGGAAAGAGATTCTGCCTAAGCTTCTCAGTGACTACGAAGAGTAGGATCTGCACTCTGATCACAATGAATTATTTCTCTGTTGGCTATAAATATGCTCTGCCTGGAACACCTTCATCTCTCCCGCCAGAAATTACTGCACTCCTCCCGCTCTGCCCTCCACAGCTACACAGCTAGCCTTCACCCAACCCAGCAAGGACCTGAACACTCAGCATGTTTGCCTGAACAACTTGCAGCGGAAAACTTTATAGAAAAAGGCTTTTGGGTACAAAGATCTTTTCAATTCCAGGCCTAGTTATGTTTTTTTTTCTTTTTCTGCAGATCTCGACAAATCTGTCTCATCCCAATATAACAAATTTTTTTCTGAACCCAATTGTAACCTGAAAACTTCCCGCCTAAATCTGACTGTAGACCAACAAAATTGCGCTTGAACCCGATTCTAGCCAGACACAGTTCTATCTGAACTCGACTGTAGCCCAGCAAAATTCTATCTGAACCAAATTGTAGCCTACCACAATTTTGTAGCTCACCAAAATTCTGTCTGAACCAACTGTAGCTCAACAAAATTCTGTCTGAATCGAATGTAGCCCAAAAAAAAACTGTCTAAACTCGACTGTAGCCCAACAAAATTCTGTCTAAATTCAACGCTAGACAACCAAAATTCTGTCTAAATTCAACTCTAGCCTAACAAAATTCTGTCTGAACTCGACTGTAGCTCAAAAAAATTCTAAACCAGCTGTAGCCCAACAAAATTCTGTTTGAGTCCAACTGCAACTCAACAAAATCCAGTCTAAACCCAACTGGAGCTCATCGAAATTTTGCCTGAACTTGACCATAGCCTGAACTCAACAAATTTCTGTCTGAGTCTGATTGTAGCTCAACAAAATTCTGTCTGAACTTGACTGTAAAAAGTCTGTCTGATTTTGACTGTAGCCCAACAAAATTCTGTCTGAAATCATTTGCAGCTAATAATAAATTTTCATCCAAACCTGACAGTACCTGACAAAATTCCACCTCAACCTAACTGTACCAACTGTGCCCAACAAAATTCTTTCTGATCCTGACTGTAGCCCATTAAAATTATTTTTTTTACACAAGATGACGCAACATGAATTACAGGAATAACTAAAAAGAGGTTTGAGGTATTGCTTAAAAATCTAACATGCCTCTGTAATACCACAGTTGGAACAATGCATTCCACCATAACTGGGACATTTTAGAGCTTCTGGAATGGACATGGTCAGAGAACTCATCTTGCAAAATCAGTTGTCTGAATGACACTTAAAGTTAACACCTTCTTCCAGAAAGAACTCAGAAGCAGAACAAGGATTGCAGAGGCAAAAGAGGAATCCACAAATAGAAAAACAAAGAAGGGTAAAACTGGCAAATTTTTAATGGACTTGATTTATGGATGCTTGGAAGTCGTGCATAAAGTATGTACTAAACGACTGTCGGAGCTGCTGTTTGGCTGTTTCCACAAGCCAAAACCGCTGGCTAGTGCTGGTGTATCATGCGGCTTGCTGTGAACGTGAGCTGTGGTCCTCTATTCGGGAAGTCGACACTCGTTGTGTGTAAGCAAGTCAGCTGTTTTCAGAAAGGAAACGCTACCTACACACACTCTCACACACACACACTCTCACATGCACACTCTCACACACACACTCTCACACATGCACACTCTCACACACACACACTCTCACACACACACTCTCACACACACACACACCAGATTCACCTTTAATGAGAATGAAAGGTCAGTTCTTAATTATTCATCTGGGATGTCAGACAATCCCCCAAAGACTGAAGTTTAGAGAGTAAGAGGCTTGGGAATAATGCATGAGGCGGCTCCTCTCACCTTGTTTGGATGTTTTCTTGTCTAATTTCTGGTCAGATTGACCCCGTCGCCTCTCCCGGGCAGCCTGTACTGTCACTTTGGTGGGAAGCGCTGGGTGCGTGCGGTGATGAAGCAGCCAGAAAGTCTTTCTCTAGGTTTACATGCCTTCACATACCAGATTCAGCCACTTTTCACAGTAGCCCTAAAATTCAATTTCCACCTGTTTTTTGGGGTCCCTCAGTCGAGCTATGCTTTTTTTCTTGAAGGAATATATTTGGATGGAAATGTAATTTACAAAACCAGATGTGAACTGGATTCATCTTCGTAGGTAAGCCAGCAAGCTGACATTGTTTTTTTATTGCGTTTGACTTTTGACTTGTACACAATCCCTGTGATGGACTGGCAAACTGTCCAGGGTGTTTCCTGCCTTCCACCCAGCATGGTGGCGCAGTGCTGTCCTCTCACAACAAGAGTCCTTTCTGTGTGGAGTTTGCATGTTGTCTGCATGGGGTTCCTCTGGTTTCCTCCCATCGTCCGAAGACAGGCGTTCAGTCCAACTGGACACACTAAATTGCCCCTAGGTGTGTGTGTGATTGTATAGGTCTATGTGTCTGCTCTTTGATGGACTGGCAAAATGTCCAGGGTGTTTCCTGTCCTATGCCCAATGACCACTTGGATGGGCTCCAGCTCCTCAGTGACCCAGAAGGATAAGCAGCTTAGATTGTGTGTGTATTAAATAATAAATAAATAGATTATATATATATATATATATATATGTCCAATTTGATTTCCACTATGCTGCAGGAATGGCCACTAGGGGGCCTGCAGAAAGAGGCTACCTAATGAAGTGTTTGATCATTATTTAAAGCTAAATAAATTAAGAATCCTGGAGCAGCAAAACAAACCAAGCTGGACTATGGAACTTGAATTGAGGGCCAGTCAAAGAAGGGCCCATATTGCCCATATTCCATTTTCCACTCACTTTAGCATGAATACATGGGCTAAACTCTGTAAGCTGAGTAAGGATGTGTAAATGTATTTTTGGTTGTGACGTCACAACCACGATGAAATCAAAACAGGACATTTTTGGCAGATTAGCTTTTCTATCCGGTCTGTCTGGACTGTTTTTTTTAACTACAAATGTTTACAGTACAGCAAAAATTGTCCATGATATGGCCTCTTCAAAACAGTTATTCTCAACTAAGCCCCCCATGCAGCCCAGATTTTCACTCCTGACCCACCTGAGTCAGTTGATCAGCATGTATGAGATCTTGGTTACCTGAGTGAGCTGGGTTGGAACTAGAATACTCTACAGATCTGGACTGGCTGGATGAGGCCCAAGGCTTAAAAAAACATGAGCGCACGTTTGCTCCTCCACAATGATCTGTGCCAAGCGTCACGTACGCTCTCTGTTTTGGTAGAGTAGTCTTTTCAGCAGAGGCAAAGCAGCTTTGTTGAGATTTAAGAGTGCTCGTGGCTTTCAGCGGAGGCGTCTGTAGGTATTAATGCTATTAAAATGCATTAAACTGAAGAATGGCGTAATGTGATGCCTTACACACGGAGGATTAGAGGGCAAAAACAGGGAGAATTCATTAGAGACGCCAGTGTAGAGAATCCAGCGGACTGAGACCTCTCCCCTCACACTCTCAGCAGCCTGCCCACCACTGCAAACAGTCAATTACACTCATAAGGAAAAGGAAGAGGTGGGGCTTTAAGGCAGAAAGGCCAGTGAATATGTCAGAGGCCAAGCCACTGGCACACCAGAAAAAAGGATGCGATTTCTTCGGCATGTAATCAAACTACAACTAAACTGCAGTGCCACTAGTTCCAATGTTAAACTGCCATTAGAAATTCTTGTTAGGTAGGCCTAGGCTTACTCCGGGTCAGGGAAACTGGCCTAATTCCTGGTCTAGGCCTGGACTACACTGGATTTTTCATTGTGAAAGTTTGATCCTTTAATCCACCAACCTGGTTTTAGGAGTCTGTATGTGGGTCCACACTTCAATTCCACTCTCTCAGAACTACAGATGTCATTACTCGTCAGTGTAATAGAAGTTATCACAGCCTAACTGATACATCTGATTGATAATATCACAGATTTTTTTGATGTCTCCAAAAATCCCACTTACAAAGCACTTATTATGTGAAAAGAATGACTTATTCACTCAAAATGTTTTGTTTGTTTTTAGGTTATTTTTGCTGTCTGGGAAAATAAGTCATTATTTTGACATAGTAAGTCAAAAACTTTGCATGTCCATGTGATTTACTTTCTCAAAGTTTTGACTTGTGTCAAAATAATGACTTGTTTTTTCACGTTGCAAAAAACAATATCTAAGCAGTGAAAATATTGTATATCAAATCGGGAAGTTGTCGTAAGAATATAATCTAGATTGTAAGAACATTGTTTAGATATTCTTTAGAAAGATTATTTAACCTATTTCTATACAATTTACTTTTTTAAGTTATTATATCTAGTGAAAGTGCCTTATTCATGAAATAATTGTTTACTGCCAAAAAAATGAAACTAGGACAGTTCTACCAGTGAAACAAGACACTTTCACTAGATATTGAAAACACTTAAAACAAGGAAACATAGAAATAAAAAATCTTATAATACTTTTACAACAATCTCTTATTAGATAGTTACATATGAAGTAGATATATTGACTAAATTTGAGATGTTTACTTGGTGAGATTGTTTTGCAGTTCAAAATATTGACTCATTATATCGAAATGACATCTTGGTATTTCAAAATATTGATTTGCTATGTCAAAATAATTTTGGAGTTATTATGCCACAATAATGCCTTATTATATTGAAATAATGACTTAATATAGAAATAATTGTTTACTTTTTTGCTTGAAATTCAATAATTCTTTTCAAAAATGTCAGAATTTCAAGATAATAAGTCAAAATGTCATTCATTTTGAGATACTAAGTCTATTGTTTAAAAAATTGTCATTGTTTTGAAGTACTGTGTCAATGTTTTAAGGAATTAAGTTATAATTCTGCGGCGCTTAGTCATTTTTTTGACAATTTGTCATTGTTTTGAGATATTACATCATTGTTTTAGGAATTTAAGTAGCTTTTGAGATACTAAGTTAATATTTAGAGAATGTCGTTACTTTGAGGTACTAAGTCAATGTTTTGAAAATGTATCATTGTTTGAGATACTATATCAATTTTTTAAGAAATTCAGTCATTATTTTGAGATAGAAAGTTAATATTTGGGAAATTTAAGTCATTGTTATGAGATACTAAGTCAATATTTTTGTCAATTTAAGTCACTGTTTTGAGATACCTAGGTAATATTTTGGAAATTTAAGTCATTGTTTTAAGAATTTAAGTCATTATTTTGAGACATTAAGTTTATTTTATCTCAAAAATATATTGTGATTGTTTTGAGATATTACATGAATATTTTAGGAGTTTAAATAACTATTTTGATACTAGGTTAATATTTTGCTTTAAGTCAAAAGTCAATATTTTGGGAAATTAAATCATTGTTTTAAGATACAAAGTTAATATTGTGGAAATTTAAGTCATTGTACTGAGATACTAAATCAATAATTTGGAAAATTAAATAATTATTTTGAGATACTATTTCAATGGTTTTCACATCAGAATTCACATCACAATATAAAGTTAATATTTCGGGAATTTAAGTGATTGTTTTGAAATACTACATCAATGTTTTAAGAATTTAAGTCATTATTTTGAGATACTAAGTTAATATTTTGACATTCTGTTGCTAATATGTGTTCCTCCTCTACCAGACACGAATGGGCTTCCATAGTTTACTGAATAATAAGTTGTAATGTTAATAACAAAACAATGAATCTGCACTTAAAAAGATTGAACATACTAATTAATAGCTACATAAAAAGCAGCAGAATCATTTCCCAGGAAATCCTGATCAGAGCTTTAAACTACCAATTAAAGACTGCCAGAACAGCAGTCAGAATGAGTTCCGCCTCCTCGAGCTCTTTCGGCTGATGTGAAAGTTTGTTTATTTCCATTAAAGCTAATGAAATGACGCGCGGACAGTGGGAGACTGAGTGCTCGGCTGTTTACTCCGATGTTGAGGGAGCTTTCTGCATTGTCAGGAGTTCTGCAGCAGAGAATGCCCTCATTCTCCCCACATGACATCACCCTGCGCGATAGCGGTGACAACACTCGTTCATCTTGCGTTTAGGCAGAGGTGTTGGGGTGTGGGGGTGTGCGCGTGCTGTGTGTTTGTGTGGAGAAAGCCTGATCACATCCCTCTGGTCTTGTAGAACCTGTGAGAAAAAGCACAGGCATCTCTGGGGAACCGGGGGGTGGGGGGAGGGGGGGTACATCTGATCCAAGAGCAGTTAGCGCGCATCAGAGGGATTCGGATTGAACCACAGAGGGACAAGGTCATTGGCGAAAGGAGGGGACACTCAGCTTGACAGCGGTTTGGGTGAAAGTGTGGCGCTGTGCCTGGAAAACAGAGTGAAAAAAGGGATCAGTTTCCCCCACCTCACCCCCCCCCTACCCCTCCACCCCCTCTGCAGGACT
Organism: Colossoma macropomum; assembly: GCF_904425465.1. Lineage (NCBI taxonomy): Eukaryota > Metazoa > Chordata > Actinopteri > Characiformes > Serrasalmidae > Colossoma > Colossoma macropomum. The sequence continues at coordinate 1,893,462 of NW_023494798.1, read as the reverse complement.
CTTATAACTGTAACTCTAGCTGGAGATGTCACACCAGGTGCCAGGATGTTGATCAATTGGGGCGCAGTGTCACACCAAAGTTAATTACTGTCATTTATTATAGCTCAGCGCGCCGCTAATTAGCAGGGAGCCTATAGCGGAGGCGCTCTGGAGACGTTAGCGAAGCTGAGGTTTTTTAATTATCTGTTGCTTCCAAAGATAAACGTGAACAGGCCACCGGATGGCTTATAATGTTCTCGCAGACTTTGTTCTTGCGTTAGTCAAACAGGGATTTATATATTTTGAAAAAAGATGAATTAATGAAGATTTTCTCCAGTTTTTAAAAAATATATTCTGCATAATTCAGTAGTTAAGTCATTCAGAGTGGTTTGGTGTAAAATGATTGTAGAGACTCAGATTTCTTTACAGTGGTGGTGATAGGAACCAGGAGTCACCATGACTACAACACAAATATAGTTATTTTACTTACTGTCCAAAACCACCAATGAATCTACACATACCTTCTGAGTTTTTATATGTAATGTTGATGATGGTAAAATAGTGAGATATGTCAAAAAATAAGTTTTCTTTGGGTACCATTTTGCCTCACAACACCCTTCATGAATCTCGCCACCATGAATGGATTACAAAAAATATGTTTTAGGCCAAAAATCCTCTCTAAACTATCAAAAAAATGTCTCAGGCATTTTTCATGCACAACCCCATTTCCAAAAAAGTTGGGATGAAATTGATGCCAGCAACATGTTCCAAAAAAGTTGGGACAGGGGCATGTTTACCACAGTGTTGCATCACCTCTTCATTTATCAACACTCTGTAAGCGTTTGGGAACTGAGGAGATCAATTGCTGTAGTTTTGGAAGTGAAATGTTTTGACGTTCTTGCTTGATATAGGAATCAAGTTTTGATTTGTCAGACTACAGGATACTTTTTCACTTCAGCTTCAGTGTTCATCTTAAATCAGCCCAGGCCCAGAGAAGGCGGCAGCGTTTCTAGATTCAGTTTATATATGGTTTTCCTCTTTGCAAAGTATAGTTTTAACTTGAATTTGTGGATGCAGGGATGAACTGTGTTCAAAGACTGTGGTTTTCAGAAGTGTTTCTGAGCCCATGCAGTGATTTCCACTACAGAATCATGTCTATTTCCACCCAAAGAGAACTTTGTAGTTTCACTGGTGGTTCTGGATAGTAAATAAAATGTCTATATCTGTGTTGTAGTCATGGCGACCCCTGGTTCCTATCACCACCACTGTAAAGAAATCCCTACAATCAACCATTTCACACCAAACCACTCTGAATGACTCTGTTTACAACTTAATGACTGGATTATGCAGAAAATATGCTAATTCTACTGTGCTGATTGATTATGTTACCAATTCAAGTCTATTCTCTTGTATAGCACTTTTTACAAACAGATGTTGCCACAAAGCAGCTTTACCACTGAGAGCTATAAGACGATATGAGGTTTGTACCCAGACTCACTCTCTGCTATGAAGGCTGTGTTACTTCAAAGGCTCTGAGCCAAACAATTCTTTGGTCTTTGCAGCAGGTGGTCCCAGTTCCACCTGAATGCCACATTGATTCACATCTTACACAAAGGTGTGTTTCCTGCAGGCAGCTGGGCATAAGAATGTAGGGGCTTCAAAGGAACATGGCCTCTGCTGAGGACGAAGGAAAAAAGTAGTGATCGTGACGGTTCCTGTGAAATACGACAATGTTTCAGCACAGACTGGTAATGAAACTTGAATTAACAATGTGAAAGAGCTTTGATGTCCTGCTGATTTGCTTTTTAGGATGTGAATATTGATGAGTCAGAGATCAATTTTGGTTATTATCCATTTACTTCCTATTTGACATACACTGATCAGTGATAACATTATGACCACCTCCTTGTTTCTACATGTCCATTTTATCAGCTCCACTTACTATATAGGTGCACTTGGACCCATGGACCCTCACAGAGCAGGTACTATTTGGGTGGCGGATCATTCTCAGTACTGCAGTAACACTGACATGGTGGTGGTGTGTTGTGCTGGTATGAGTGGATCAGACACAGCAGTGCTGCTGGAGTTTTTAAACAGTGTCCACTCACTGTCCACTCTATTAGACACTCCTACCTTGTCAGTCCACCTTGTAGATGTAAAGTCAGAGCCGATAGCTCATCTGCTGCTGCACAGTTTGTGTTGGTCATCCTCTAGTCCTTGATTGTTGGTCACAGGACGTTGTTGGCTGGATATTTTTGGTGGGTGGACTATTCTCAGTCCAGCAGTGACACTAAGGTGTTTAAAAACTCCAGCAGCACTGCTGTGTCTGATCCACTCAGACCAGCGCAACACACACTAACACACCACCACCACCACGTCAGTGTTACTGCAGTGCTGAGAATGATCCACCACCCAAATAGTACCTGCTCTGTGAGGGTCCATGGGGGTCCTGACCACTGAAGAACAGGGTAAAAGGGGGCTAACAAAGTATCAGAGAAACAGATGGACTACAGTCTGTAACTGTAGAACTACAAAGTGCACCTATATAGTAAGTGGAGCTGATAAAATGGACAATGAGTGTAGAAACAAGGAGGTGGTCAGAATGTTACGCCTGATTGGTGTAAGTCTTGACCTGTTGTACCGCTGCCAGCACTAGCCACGTACTGGCCAGTCAAAACCTCTTAAACTTTTAAAAGTCTGGAGCAGGCAATGTCACAACACTGAAGCCTCTAAATGTGCAATGTGTGCAACTACGTTCTGTTAGCAAACTCACTCAAACTGCCTGTTTACCGAGCTGTAGCTAAACATAGGCCTGAGGCGCACATGGAACTGTTTGTCCAACTCCTGAGAGGAGCTTTAATGATGAAACAACCAACACACAACTGTTTATATATGCACTATTACCACTGTATCCAAACCTTATTGCTAGCATCTAATGCTAATTATCATTACAGTCATTGTTAAACCATTGTTGAGAGCTAACTGTCCAGTCCAGTTACAATTATTGCTAAATGCTAATTATAACTCTTATTGCTAAACTAGTGTTTGATGCAAATTGTTACAGTTATTACTGATCCAGTGTCCAATCATTGTGAAATGATTAGTATTGAATAGTAATAACTACCCTTACTGTTAGTGTCCAATGCAACCTGTTACATATTTTGCTAGATCTAGTGTCCATTATTGTTTTTGTCTTTTAAAATTATTTAAAGTTATTGTTAAGTGTAATACTACTTAATACTACCCTAACATTACAGTTTTTGTTATATGATTAGCATCCAATGCTAAGTTTTACTCTTACTGTTAGACTAGTGTTTAATGCTAACAATTACAGTTGCTGCTAATCTACAGCCCAGTCTTAATCATTACAGTTATTGTTAAACTAGTGTCCAGTGATACCGAATACAGCTATCGTTAAACTAGCGTCCAGCACTATGATTACAGTCCAATGTATGATTAGTGTCCAATGTATTACTCTTATTGTTGAACTGGAGTCGATGCTAACTTTTACATTTATTTATGCTACCTTTTGTAGTTATTGCTAATCTAGTGTCCAGTCTTAACTGTTAAAACTATTTTTAAGTGTCCAGCCCTACCATTACAGTTATTTTTATATGATTAGTGTCCAATGCTAAGTCTTACTCTTATTGTTAAACTAGTCATGGTGCTAATTTTCACACTTTTTAAGCTACATTTTGTAGTTATTGCTAATTTAGTGTCCAGTCTTAATCATTATAGTGATTGTTAAACTAGTGTCCATTTCTATAATAACAGTCAATGTTATATGTTTAGTGTCAAATTCTAAACATTATTCTTGTTGCTAGCGTCCATCGCTAACTATAACTGTTTTCGTTAAACTACTGTCCAGACTTGGTCTTAGTGGTTAATTATTTTAATTGGTATGTTTGATGCTAATTGTTACACTTGTTACTAATCAAGTGTCCAGATGTCCAGTTTTCACCGTTATAGTTGTTGTTAAACTAGTGTCCAGTGTTGACCAGTACAGTTTTTAGTTATCATTAGTTATAATTAAATGATTAGCATCCCATGCTAGTCATTACTCTTGTTGTTAACCTAATACACAATGCTAGCATGTATTCACTGTTTGAGCAGACAGTGTTTGTGTTAAACACATTCTTGCAATTTATTACACTACAAAAGATTGTTATTATCTGATAATCAGCATTTCTTGGAGGCATTTCTGACAAATATCTGTTCCCAAGAAAGAACAACATTTCTCCCTTCCTTCTCGTTTCATGCTGTAGTGAGACTGAACAGACCCGGAGGCGATGTGATGTTTATTTAATCAGTTTTACATTAAGTGGCTACCTTAATTACCAGCACTTTCACTTCTCCGAGGCCCAATGGGGGGTGAGATAAGACAAATGACTGCTTTCACCTGAGTTCTCTCATGCAAAAAAACTGCAGAATGCTTCAAAACATCCACAATTAGCCATTCACCATCAGGGGCAGCGGGCTCCTGTTTATCAGGAGTGACAGTGACAGATGCCATCTCAGCCACGTAAACAGAAGCATAGGAACGCAGACGGAATGGCTAAGCAGATTCTTTGTATTTCGATTTAACATCGCACAAATACTATAGTCCTCGCTGCTGGCACAGTGGTGGAGGAGCTCGCTAATGACAGACGTCATGTCAACTGAATGTAAAACTGCTTAAAAGCACCTCCGATTACCCAGCTGGGGTGCTTTCTCCAGCACGGGTGGCTAACTTTGTGTGGAAAAATACCTCATTCTGTCAACAAGTACACTGAGCACAATATTCCTTCCAGCATTAGGACAAGAGAGGCAGTCACTCAAATTCAGGGTGATTGATTTATAGTTTAGACTCCTGGTAGAGCTATTTTTCCTGTTTTCCCTCACACCATCTAAAGTCTTGAAATAAATAACACTGGTTCCAATTCTGTAATCTGATTGGTCGAGCAACATTCAACCCAATTCCATTTCATCCTAAAGGAGTTCAGTGGAGTTGAGGTCACTTCCTTCACAACTCGTCAAACCGTGCCTTAATGGTGCTCCTTTTGTGCACAGGGAACGAAAAAGGTTGCCACAAAGCTGGAAGCATATACACTATATGGACAAAAGTATTGGGACACCTACACATTACAACTATAGGAGCTGTTATGACATCCCATTCTAAATCCATAGGCATTAATATGGAGTTGGTCCCCCTTTGCAGCTGTAACAGCTTCCACTCTTCTGGGAAGCTTTCTACAAGATTTTGGAGCGTCTGTGGGAATTTTTGTCCGTTCATCCAGAAGAGCATTTGTGAGGTCAGACACTGATGTTGGATGAGAGGGTCTGGCTCGCAATCTCTGTTCTAGTTCATCCCAAAGGTGTTTGATGGGGTTGAGGTCAGGGCTCTGTGAGGGCCAGTCAAGTTCTTCCACACCAAACTCACCCAGTCAGGCCTTTATGGACCTTGCTTTGTGCACTGGGGCTCAGTCATGCTGGAACAGAAAAGGTTCTTCCCCAAACTGTTCCCACAAAGTTGGAAGCATAGAATTGTTCAAAATGTCTTGGTGCTGAAGCATTAAGGTTTCCCTTCACTGGAACTAAGGGTTCTAGGCCAACCCCTGAAAACAACACCATCTCTTAATCCCTCCTCCTCTAAACTTTACAGTTGGCACAATGCAGTCAGGCAGGTAACGTTCTCCTAGGAATTCGCCAGACCCAGACTCGTCCATCAGACTGACAGATAGAGAAGTGTGATTTGTCACTCCACAGAATATGTTTCCACTGCTCCAGAGTCCAGTGGCGGCACTTTACACCACTCCAGCCAACACTTGGCATTGCACATAGCGATCTTAGGCTTTTGTGTGGCGGCTTGGCCATGGAAACCCACGGCTGATGTTGCTTCCAGAGTATCACTGCAATGAGTGATACAACAATAGATATCGCTGTTGTCGGAAGAAAACCTCATATCTCCAAAATCGTAACTTTACAGGAAAAGAAAAAAACATACTTTACTTTTAATGTAAGTCAATGGAACCAGACTTTTTTTCAGAGTAATTTTGAGATGTTTCTTCTGGTCCATTCATCATGAAATTTACATAATATGTAAAGAGCAACAGGCATTTTCAAATGATGACAAAAACTCAAAAATGACAAAAATGGAGATACAATGTTTTTTTTTCAACAGCAGCGATATTTTACATGCTACTTGCTTCAGCACTTGGCAGCCCCACTCTCTGAGTTTGCATGGCTGAGATTTTGTTGCTCGTAGATGCTTCCATTCCAATATTTGGCAGTTCAGCTACTAAAGTCCTAACCAATGGGAGAGCTCGCTTGACTCTATGTACCAAGATACTGCTAAAATTCTGATTGGATCATTCTCCGTTGGGCATTTCAAGATCGTCTTTCTCGTTTCCAACCAAATCTTAACAATGAAAATAAGATTATTACTACAACACTTACAGGGTTTCAGTGCTATCTGAAAGTTTTGGAGGCCACTAGTTTTTTAATGCTTAGTCTACAGAAAGTTAACATTTCATTCAGTGAAATAACCTTATTTGTTTGTTTACTATGTTAGCTTGTTTACTGTGGCTTCAATCAACTTTGTTTCAATGGTTAAGGCATTATTGCTAATTGCTGATTATACTGGGCTGAAATGTAATTGTGAAAGGCATTCGGTTGTGTTGTTATTTGGATATTGTAAGGATATTAGTCATTTTTAGGCTGTTTTAATTGATGCTTATTGTAACCACTTACTATTGGAAATGTAATGTTAACGTAATGTTGGAATAAAATAAAGTGAGCCCACTGGAAACTGAAGTTGCCACAGTTTATGCCCCTTGTTTCTGTTTCATAAACATCAAGTATAGCGTTATAAACCTTTTTTACTTAATTACAATAATAATAACATAAAAGAAAACAATAATAGGAGCTTCCCAGAGTAGTTGGTCAGCATGCATGTCTACATTGGTCAGTAAAATGGATCAGCATGTGGAATTAGGGCTTTCTGTGAGCTACAGTGTTTCCTATCACTGTGTAAAAGAAGCTCCATGCTGCTTTTATTGAGCAACACATTCTCAGGGTTCACATCGCCATGGATACGCTTATTATTGAGAGTGAAATACATTCATGTTCTTATGTTTACTTGTTTAAAATGAAAGTGTGTGATCCAAATAAAAAAAAAAACACACACATTTTCAGCTTTGTTAGATCGCATTGTTTATATGTCTATAATGCAACACCAGCACTGATTTTGTGGTTAAAGAAGAGGAGAATAAAAGCAGATAAAGTAAGATAAGCTGTTTGTGCCTCAGCCTTGAAGTTAATTGTCTTCTTCTTGAATTTTGAGCTGCTTATTTTAAATAGACAGTTTTTTTTGCATGTTGTCAGTGTTGTCATGTGGTTCAAGGACACCGGCTGTAGAAATGAAGGGCGATGAATCCGCCAGCCAGCGCACAGAAACCAAAGAAGCATTTTTCACCTTTTCAGTACCTGACGTTTCCCTCGGCCCCCGAGACCTCAGATTCACCAGAGATCATCAGCACAGAATTCAACTTTACACTATATAACACAGAGAAAGAAAGTGGATAAGAAAATAAAGAAATAATGAAAGAAAGAAAAAAAGAAAGAAAATGGGAAACAGGAAACAGGAAAAGAGAGAAAGAAAGGGATAGATAGATAGATAGATAGATAGATAGATAGATAGATAGATAGATAGATAGATAGATAGATAGACTAGAAAAAAGAGAGAGGGAAGTAGAAGTAAAAAGCGAGAGGAGAGAGAAAGAGAGAGAAAAGGAAGTAGGAAGGAGAGAGAGGGAAGAGAGGAGAGAGAGAGAAATAAAGAAGTAGAGAAAAAGGAGAGAGATAAAGAGAAGTAGAGTGAGAAGAAAGAAAGAGAGAGAGAGAGAAAGAGAGAGAGAGGAGGGAGAGACAGAAAAAAGTAGAAAGAGAGGAGAGAGAGAAGTAGAGAGAAACAGAAAGAGAGACAGATCAAGAAAGAGAGAAACAGATCTAGAGATAAAGGATATATAGAAAGTTAAAAGAAAGAAAGAAAGAAAGAAAGAAAGAAAAAAAAATGGAAACACAAATTAAAAGAAAATGTAGAACGAAAGGGAATGACAGAGTAATAGATAGATAGATAGATAGATAGATGGGGAGTAAGAGGGACACAAAGAGATAGAGGAGAGAGAAGTTGAGAAAGAGGAGAGAGAGGAAAGAGAGAAAGAAAGAGAGAGGAGAGAGACTGAGGGAGGGAGAGACGCATCAAGAAAGAAAGAAATAAAGAAAGAGAAAGAATGAAAGAAAGAGGAAACAGGAAAAGAAAGAGTGATAGTAGATAGATAGATATATAGATAGATAGATAGATAGATAGATGGGGAGTGAGAGGGAGAGGCAGAAAGAGAGATAGATATAGAGAGTAAGATGGATAGAGAGAGAGAGAGTCTGAGTAAATGTGCTTGCGTAAGTGCTTTTACTGAATGAGCCTCACTGCTGTAATTTAATAATGACGCTCCAAAAAGCTCGTCCTTCTAAATCAGCGCAGGCCGAGCGCAGCGCCTAACACATCAGGACTGACCGCCTGATGGCCATGAAACATTTACGCCGCGTTAGAATCTTTACTGTGAGACCAACTGGACCGGCTTTCCTTTTCCCTCCCTGCTTGGCCCGTAGTGTCCTGTTTAAGCGCTATGTTGTTTGACGTGCGGCCCGTGCTGTGGTCCTCAATGGGGCCGGACATACATATTTAATGAAGAGCGTCATCGGGAGAGAGCATTAAGCTGGGTGGACTTCAAAAGCCGGCTGATGCGTTAGAGAAGAAAAATAACACACTGTTTGGACATTCACCACAAACACACACACAACCCACCCTCACACAAACATTTAGACCCAGTTCTACTGAGATTGAGGTTCTAGACATATCTAGACCACAAAGCCAACTCATTAACCCTTAGATGCGGCAGGTACCATACAGGAGCACTTTGTAGTTCTACAGTTACAGCCTGTAGTCCTTCTGTTTCTCTGCATACTTTGCTAGCCTGTTCTTCAGTGGTCAGGACCACCACAGGACCCCCCTACAGAGCAGGTATTATTTGGGTGGTGGATCAGACACAGCAGTGCTGCTGGAGTTTTTAAACACTGTGTCCACTCACTGTCCACTCTATTAGACACGCCTACCTTATTGGTCCACCTTGTAGATGTAAAGTCAGAGACAATAGCTCTCTGACTGGCTGGATGTTTTTGGTTGTCAGTCCAGCAGTGACACTGAGGTATTTTAAATCTCCAGCAGCACTGCTGTGTCTGATCGACTCGCACCAGTGCAACACACACTAACACACCACCACCACGTCAGTGTCACTGCAGTGCTCTAATGAATGATCTAATTCGATTCATTCGATTTTAACTCTACACTTCCTGGAGTTAATAATGATCATAATGCTCCTTGATTACTTTTGTGAAATGTCTGTAAAGTCTTATTGTGATGAGCCTCTCTCTGTTTGACTACCTTCACTGGCTTATCATTCTAAATGATAATTACAAGCAACTTTACATCACGACTGAAACCTTTAGTCAAGGCAGAAGTGACGGAGATTAAACCCCCCCGAGGGCTTTCATTAACATATCATGAGTAATTATTAAGTATTCATTACATTGCATGATCTGAAGGAGCTTCTTTAATGGGTAGAATCCCATTCCACTCAAGCTTAGACCCACAGAATGCATTTCACTCACCACTCACCATTGAGCACTGAGCAGATTCCCTCCAATCCATATTCAACCCTTACTATTTTCTTATGTCCAGTGTTATTACTGTCATGTCATATTTAAATGTATGTGCAAATTATTATTATTATTATTATTATTATTATTATTATGTGCTCTTATAAATGTATGTGCAAAATTACATCATTAACTAGAAGGGAAAAACTTATGAATGAATGAGCTTATAATGCTTCAAAAGTTAAAGAACACGATTTTTATTGATAAACTTAATGAGGTTATATAGTAATTGCAGGTAGTTGCTATGGCGTTGCAACAAAGTTGCTATGGTATTCCAGTTTGTGGTTAGGGCAATGGTTTGTGGTTGTTAGGCCATTGCTAGTGTGTTGCTGTTTCTGTGGTATCCCAGGTGGTTGTTAAGGTGTTATTAGACTGTTGCTATGTTATTTCAGGTGGTTGCTAAGGTGTAGCTAGACCATTGTTATGATATCCCAGGTGGTGGCTAAGATGCTTCCAGGCCATTCCTATACTATCCCTTGTCATTGATAACATGTTGCTAGGTCATTGCTAAGGTATCCCAATGGTTGCTAGGGTTTTGCTATGCTGTTGCTTTGGTATCCCAGGTGGTTGTTAAGGTGTTATAAGACTGTTGCTATGTTATTTCAGGTGGTTGCTAAGGTGTAGCTAGACCATTGCTATGATATCCCAGGTGGTGGCTAAGATGCTTCCAGGCCATTCCTATGCTATCCCATGTCACTGATAACATGTTGCTAGGTCATTGCTAAGGTATCCCAGGTGGTTGCTGGGGTGTTGCTATGCTGTTGCTTTGGTATCCCAGGTGGTTGTTAAGGTGTTATTAGGCTGTTGCTATGTTATTTCAGGTGGTGGCTAAGCTTTAGCTAGGCCATTACTATGATATCCCAGGTGGTCACTAAGGTGCTTCCAAGCCATTCCTATGCTATCCCATGTCGTTGCTAACATGTTGCCTGGTCATTGCTAAGGTATCCCAGATGGTTGCTAAGGTGTTGCTAAGCCCTTGCTATGGCATTCTACGTGGTTGTTAAGGTATTGCTTGGCCGTTATGTTGTTATGCTATCCCAGGTGGATGCTAAGGTGTTACATGGCAAAATGTGAAAGCTGCATCATTTTTTACAGTGTAATAAATAGAAATAACTGTCTTCTAAGGGTTTATGCTTAGCAAAGGAGACATGACATGTGTAGATCTGTCTGGCCCAGTTTGGATCAAGCCTCACTGCATCCAGACTCAACTCTCCCACTGACCTACTAACAGTGGATCTTAATGGTGACCTGAATATGCATGAGGGAAAATACAAAGGGGCATGTAGCCAACGAGTGGAATATAGTCATCATCCTGCACCCGTCCATACTCCTCTTCCATTAGTCCTGCAAGGACAAAAACTGCCTATATTGATGGGAAACAACTGTTGGTTGTTTGTGGAGGGTCTGAGGCTAAAACCTGATATGAATTAAAATACTGGCTCCTGCATTTAAATAGTGCATAATATGTCTATAATATGCAAATAGCCATTTAGGTTTCAGCTACATGTGCACAATTCCATATCAGAGGAAAAGTGCACTATTTGGATGTAAAACACAGAATTTCATAAGTTACAAAGTGCACTATATAAGGAGTCATTTGAGAAGTTTTGATAAGCTACAACATATTCCAGTTTTGCAGCTTATCTTTTTTTGGACTCAAACTGATGCAACAAACCTGACACCGTTGGAAAAATAGCCACAGCGGAGTTTACAGATGCTTAGGAGAGAAGGGTCTGTCTGCACACTGCAAGACAGGGGCGGAACATTCGGGAACGAACAGAGTGGGCGAGCTGACCAATCAGACCACACTGGGCTCATTGGGAGGCGGGGCTTAATGACACAGGAGCTCTAACAGACAATGTGTCCCAGTTCAAGGGCTGCATCCTTCGATGGACACAGGATCCACCTGTTGGGTCCTTCCTTGCCATGGAAAAGAAGGACACGTTTCTCAGCCGCATATGAAGGAGGCTTCAAAATAGGACAGCCTAGTCACGCCACTGTGACGCAATCAGCCTTCAAATGTAGTCTCCAAAGGATGCAACCCCTGAATTGGGACACAGCCAGAAAGTTTCAGACAAAGAGTGAAAAGAGATGAAAAGTATGAGAGAAATAATGTTTTTGCAACGTTGAGGCATGTACGTCTGTTCTAGTAGAACAGAAAATAAAATAATGAACACTGAAAATGAGCATAATATGTCCCATATTAAATGGAAACTTATGCAGTGACTATAAACAGTGTGAACAGTTGAATGGGCTTTTTGCCAGTGTTCTCTAAACTTTGTCTAACCTTGCTGCATTTGCTATGAAATACATTTGTGGGTGGATCCTGGATAGGTCAGTTTCACTTAAGGTCTCAACATTTAGGTCTCAGCTTTTGGGGAAGTCTGAATTGCTCCCTGCTGAAATAAAGCTTCTCCCCAGTTTCATACAACGTCTCCCCCTCACTGAGAACGTCTCTTTCTTCATACGTGGTCATTCACTCTGCAGACGAAACCTGCGGGGCATCTGCCGGATACAGTGGGCAATGAAATCTGTACACAAAAGAACAGTTCTTGATGTTTCGGCACAAATAATTCATCAGGAAAAGACACTGCGAGACACCTGGGGATTTTCCAGCGTATCAATATTTCACAGCCACTCCAAGCGAGGCCTTTTCTTTTCTGAAAAGCTGTTTAATGAAAGATTTCGCCGGCCTCGGCGGGGATCGCGCTTCTCTCCGCCGGCTCAAGGTTAGCGGCTTTCGGGCTGCCAGGATGGCCATCACGCATTGCCTGTAAGGCGTGGGTCAATTTCATAAACACAAGGATAAATGGCCTTCGAGTGGAGCCTCTTTTTTATTTTGATTTGAGCTCGGAGGTTCCATTAGGAGCAGCTCGGAATAGCGTGAAGGATGGATAGAATAACGGGCCTTTATGGATGGAAGTGTTTTGGTAGACAAAGAAGGATGGAGTGGAGGGTAAGTGACATGTTGCAGCAGGGAGAATAGAGTCAGGCTCCATTTCCCCAGAGCACAGCACCATTAATATCATCTTAAAGTGAAAGTTTGGCAAAAAATTCAAGTAACAAACTTCCCACTCACCCCAAATGTAGTCGATCAGCCAAAGTTTGGTGTTTGAAGTTTGCTTAATTAGTTAAAATTACTTGGAAATGAAGTGGAATGCAGTGTTTCTGTACTGTTACCACCTGTATGATGTGATATAACCACTGAAAAAGGTACTGGGTGTCATATAGTATCTAGTGCACACCAAATAGTATCTGATGCTCACTTGCTAGTATCTGGTGCGCACCTAATAGCATCGAGTGCACACCACATAGTATCTTGTGCCCACCATATTTTTGCCTAAAAATACAAGACACCATCTCCCTTCAGGGGGTCCGTACATTTTCAATGGGAGCTAGTGATTTTTGGGTAACAAGAGGCGGCACGAACATTGGCGATGCAAAGTGGGCGGAGTCAGCAATTCAACAAAGTTGAGCGAAGTTTACCTTTTGCAAATTAGGAGCAGAGCAACATCAGTGGGAACTGAGCTGGGGGGGTATGTGCTTTATCTCTGTCATGGTGAAACGGTATGCACCTTTTTTGGTGAGCACCTGATAGTATTTGTTCCTTTTAGAGTTGGAGGAATGGCGGCAGTGCTTTCGCTGGAAATAGCAGCGACTGCAAAGACCAATCACTGTTTTCCTCACACACTGACTGCCCAGACAGTGATGCACTACCCAGGGATTGAATTTCTAGACAAGCAAATTCTTTCCAGGATTTTTATTTTTAGTGGGAATGCATCGGAACGCAATGGATTTGTGCTTAGTGTCAATGAAACCATGGCAACCAATGGTCAGCTCAAATTCAGACACAGGTGTTTAGCAATCGGTGATTTGGCCGACAAGAGGTGAAAAGTCGCTACTGGTGTGCTATTTTCATCTTGGCACATTATGCGTATTACATTATGCACATAATTATCTTATGTGTTGTAATTGCCTCATTTCATTATGCACATAAGAACTCCAAAATGTCATTATGGTTCCTGGGCAGGTTATGTCATAGCTAACTTTAGGTTGCTTGCATGAGCTAACTGTCTGGTAGCAAAAGCTAACCTGAAATCAGTCCGTTTCTGAACTTGAGCTGACCATCAGTTGCCATGCTTTCATTGACATTAAGCACAAATCAGGTGCGTTCGCTAAAAATAAAACTCCTGGAGAGAATTTGCATTCATTCCCTGTCTGTGCAGTCAGTGTGTGAAGAACGCAGTGTTTGGTCTTTGCGATCACTGCTATTTGCAGCACTGCCACCATTCCTCCATCTCTAGAAGGTACAAATACTATCAGGTGCTCACCAAAAAGGTGCATATCCTTTCACCATGGCAGAGGTAAAGCACATACCCCCCGAGCACCTAGTACTACCAGGTTCACACCAAATAAACATAGTATCTACTGCCCACCTGATGGTACCTGTTGTGGACCATATCGTATCTGGTGCTTACCTGATAGTATTGGGTGTGCACCATATAATACCTGGTGCTTACCTGATAGCATCTAGTGCACACCTAATAGTATCTGATGTGCACCATATAATATCTGGTGCTTACCTGATAGTATTGAGCGCTCAACACAAAGTGTCATGTGCATACCTGATAGTATCTGGTCTGCACCAGATTTTTACTTAAAAAATATACCGTGTCCCCTCAGGGGTTCTGTAAAAATGAATTAAAGCGACTTTGTAGCTTCGTGCCACTGCCAGTGTGAACGCAGAGGTGACGTTCGGAGTACAAACAAAAACACAAACAAAACAAGCTAGCTAGCTCACACAACTGCTCTTCTTTTGCTAGAATAATTAATGTAATTTCAGAGAAGTGTTTATTTTTGTTGCATGTAATGTCCTCCCTGCACACGACTCACATCTACCATGCTAACCTAGGCTAACCACACAGGGTCAAGCATCTGACGATGCTAATGAGTGCACCTCCCCCCCACTTTGAGCTGGACTGGTTTAGAAATTTCATACTCAGGTTGTTCCCACCCTAATAGATCTACATTCCCACCAATATTTAGCTCTAAATTTCTTATGCTTGTTCCCAGATGTTCTTGTTATGAGATCGTGTCTGGCTCAGCAACATTAGCATTTCAGTGAATGATGTAAAGTCCTATAAAATAAAACTTTTTTGTGTTAATTCTCACTCGAATCTATGATATACGGTGTTTCACACTATGAACAAAAGGCTTTTATCATTGACAGAGTTTTGTCTCAGCTTCATGTGACCGCACTGCAAATATTAGCCTGTGTTTGTATTTTTCTCTGTGTATACATTCTCATAATCTGTATTGACCGTGGAAGAAGGACATCACCACCCTTGAATGAGACACGCTGATTAACGGTGACCACAGGAGGTGTAGTGTGATCTTGTAAAGCTTGTACATGAATATACACTTCATAGCAAGTAAAGGACAGCAGCTTAAGAGTAATGCGCAATTTGCTTAACAATAATAATGCAGTTAGTGTCCTCTTGAAACAGATGATACATACAGGGTGAGAGCCCTCCTTGAGAAGTGCTGTCTGTACTGGTTAAGTGCTGTAAATGCTGGATCTGAAGGGCTCTGTGTGGGTGCAGATGACAAGTCAACAAGATTAAAGGAAAAGAAAATTCAGAAAATTATCACATTTGCACAGTTTTTCTCTTTATACCAGATTTAGTCAATCAGCCAAGACATATCCGGTGTCTGGAGTTTGTTTCTTTACTTTTGCACTGGAGCTACAAGGCTAATGTAGCTAACAAGTAATGGAAACCTATGATCACCACATAGCGTCATGCTAATTGGGTGCCAAACCATCACACACTTGCCTCAAATCATGCTGAGTTGTTAATAATCTCTTGCTTATGTAGTTTATGACACTGTATGGCATTATTACCTATTATTTGAGATTACTTAAAGGGCCCATATCATGAAAAACTAAATTTCCTCACTTTTTTAGCTGGTTTGAATAGTTTGATGGACGTTTCAAAGCGTACACATTTACTTTCCAGTTGATATAGTCCAAACATGGAAAGTAAGCTGTGAAAATGTCTCAACTTTTATTTGTGATGTCACAAAAATCAAGAAGTCAGCTATTCAGCATACAGAGGTTAGGCTGGGTCCATTCACATTGAAGTCCATTCACATAAGTAGCATTTTGGCCCAGACTGCTTTTTAAATGAGGCACAAAACAGGGCAGCCGATCAGAACATAGCTCATTTACATATGCCAAACTTAAAGGTACAGTAATAATAAAAAATAAAAGAGAAGTTTACGGAAGTCCGGAGAGGCCATGAGCTGTTGCCATAATTTTCTGCATTGTTATCTTGACATAACAAGAAAAGTAACTCATTATTTCAAGATGACAATTTTGTTATCTTGAGAAAACAAGATATGCAACCCGTTATTTTAAGAAAACAAATTTGTTACCTTGAAATAACAAGATAAAGAGGTTGTTATCTCAAGAAAACAACTTTTGTTATCTTTTACTTCCATTGTATTTGGAAAATGATCATGTAAAAATGAATTGTGACTTTCTGTGATGCAAAAGTTACACAAACATTATAAATGAATCTTGGTGGAAAAAAATGAATGTAAGAAAAATATAGAACATTGGCCCTTTAACTTCCCAACCTATCCCGACAGTTTGAGGTAAGTGTGTGATGATTTAGGCATGTACTTAGCATAATGCTAATTGGTGGGGTGTAAGCATCCACTGCTTACTGGCTCCAGTGCAAAACTAAAGAAGCATCTTCAGAAACCAAACATATTATTGCTGATCTACTATGTTAACAGTGAAAATTTGATTATTCACTGAACTATTCCTTTAAAATGACTCTGTGACATTTCACTCTCAGCTGTTTGGCAATTATCCCCCCACCCACCCTGCCCTGTTTTATCTGAGAATATCTCTGGCACACTGGACGCGGCATTACCGGACCCCTCCTGTGACCCTCCTGGCTGCTCTCACACCCATTAAGACCGACACGCAGGTTAACAAGGCCCAACAGAGAATAGCCCATCCCTATCTCCTGGCTCCGGCTCAACAGGCCTTTTAAGGCCAGAGTAATCCATTATAGTCATCATGCACCTCTACAGTCCAAATTACCCCATTTAAAAGGTCTGCGGTGAAGGGTTGAGAGGTTCTTGTCGTCTACGGCACTAAAAAGATTATCATAATACGGCCAGAGCATTTCAGACACAATGAAACATATCAGACAGAAAGCTATGAGGGTGATATCAATCACTGGCTATTATCCGTTATGAGCTTGCATTAAATTAAAGGGCCCATATCATGGAAAATTGCTTATTTTGAAACGAATGCATTTTATGTGCTATGTAACATAATACTGCCCACATATGGAAACTAAGCTGCAGGCTGTTTCAAATAGTTTGTGGCTGTGAAGCAACATTTATATGACTGACCTACAGCAGTTTAGCCGTCCATCTAGGTTGTAGGAAGTCATAAGGAGTGTTGTTATGCATAAGGCGCAGCTAGTCAGAACAGAGGTTATATGTATAGCCCATGTGTCAAACACAGGGCCTGCAGGCCAGATCAGGCCTGTGACACAATCCTATTCAGCCCACAAAAGTATTTTGATTTTCTATTAATATTGGCCTGTTTCACAATGTACTGCACTACAGTACCCAGCATGCACTGCAACATATTGTGTGCTCTGCCCCCACAACAGTCTATGGGACAGCGGTTACATCTCAATTCTACACAATTCTACACAATTCCACACCAGTCATATCACCAAACACACTAACTGCATTTCAGCTGCAGTTCAACCAATGTAACCCCTTAACGTTAGCTTAGCAACTCAGAAACTGAGCCCAAGTCTTAATGAACTTGTAGCAGAGAAAAGATGCCAGGTGTTTGGTTCAAACAAATAGGTAGGTTTAAAAGACTGAGCTTCTGGGGACATTTGAATTTAGTGTTTGTATTTTACTGCTAAAGTTTTTGCATATTTTGAGTAAATAAGGGTTAGTTTGGGTTACAGCACAACATTAATTAAAAATGAAATAAAAACATTTTTATCTCTGGCTCACAGATTTGTTAAGATTTTTTAATAAAAATAAGTAAACACATTCTCTACAGAAAACACACATTTAATACATATTTATTTACAGAATTTAACATATTGGGCAAATAAATAAAATGTATTCTGTACAAAAGCTATGAAACATTATATATTTTATGTTTTTTTTCAGTATGTTAAATTAAGCAAGTAAAAAAGAAATTGGGCACTAAAATTTGCTGGAAAATGCCATGTTTAAGTTTGTTTCCCCATAGAGGTTGTGTTACCCTATTTACATTTAGAAAATGAAGTGCGCTGCCTTGTGCAGTAACAACACTCTTTATGACGTCTAAATGGCTAAACTGCTGAAGGATAGATACACAAACATTATAAGTGGACCCACAAATTTTTACTTTTGCCAAAACATGGTACATTTAAAATATAGATACATCTTCCTCAATCGTCTGAAAAGAAGTGCATTTCCTACTTTATTTTCTCTTTTTCATCAGACTCTATCCTGTGTCTAAAACCTACATCAGATAGCAAAGTTAGCTTCGGGTAAAAGCAGGTGGGGCTTGTGTTTTTATAAAATGGGAACTATCAAGCATACATTAATGCACAAGGCGCAGTTTGGCACAGCCGGTCAGAACAGAGATTATATGTATATAGTTGTGTGCAGAAGTTTAGGCACCCCCAGTCAAATCACATTTTGTTGGTATTCTAATTGAGAAAAAAGCACATTCTCTACAAAGAAAACACATTTTAGTGCATGTTTATATGCTGAATTTAACATGTTGGGCAAATAAGTAAAATGTATCCTGTACAAAAGTTAAGGCACATTTTATATTTTATGTTTTCTCAGTATGTTAAAAAATTGTGCACTAAAATTTGCTGATGGGCCCTTTGAAATGTAGATACCGCTTTCCTAATTGCCTGAAAAGATTTATTTTCTACTTTATTTTCTGTTTTTTATTAAAAGTCTGTCCTGCGATGGACTGGCGACATGTTCAGGGTGTATCCTGCCTCCCCCCCCAGTGACCACTGGGATAGGCTCCAGCTCCCTGCGCAACCCAGAAGGATAAGCGGCTTAGAAAGTGTGTGTGTGTATTAAAAGTCTAACCTACGTCTAAAATCTACATCAGTTAGCAAAGTTAGCTTCAGTTAAGAGCAGGTGGCACTTGTGTTTTGAAAAATGGGATCTAGACCAAGGACACTCCACACACACACACACACACACACACACATGCCTACACACACATACACACACACACACACACACACACCACACACACAGACATAGGCATAGAGAGCGTCCTTGGCTTGAAGTGATGTCAATTTCTGAGAAATGCTCAATAGCACACGCAGCTGGAACAAACTTGACATGCAAGGACCACCACAGTCTTTGGCTGGCTGCACCAGGCAACCTGAGCACAGTGACATCACTGTGAATGCTAAATCACAGCCACGGCGCACGGCGCACGATGCCTCCTCACAGGCCTGGATGTTTTATTAAGGCTGTGTTGGTTAGAATCTGTAATGTACGCTTGATACTCACCTTTGTTTCACTCCACACTCAGCTAGGGCTGCTTAGCTGCGTAGCAGATAGGCCTGAGGTTCGAGTCTCAGCTGTGCCAAGTGCCATCCATCCATTGGAAATGGTTCAGCACATTTATTTAGAACAGACTACAGTGACTGTCACCATACAGGTAATTAGAATATGGGCTAGTGTTTCAGTAAAGACCGTTACCTGAAAAGAATGTTTAGGCGGAAAATCTAATCTTACATCAGATGCTACAAGGCTAATGTAGCTAATAGAGACTAAAAATGAATAGTCACACAAATGCTTTCTGTCAATTCATTCCTAAAACTTCTCATATAGGCCATGCAGAGTTGTAGATGTTGTAGATGTGGTTTTGGACCCAGTGTGCCTCACTGTGGACCATAAAAACAAAACAAAAAAAAACGTCACGGTGTATCTGACCGCTGCGGGCAGCCACTTTAGACAGCAGGTGTTGTGCTGATTCTGAATGCCTTGCTGAACTGAGTAGTTTGGGAGAAAAAACCTGCGAAGGTTCTTAAGACAAACATTAAGAAGTTCGTAAGAATGTTCTTAAATGCAATTCTTGAAAAAACTTAAGTTCTTGAATATTGTCTAAGATAATGTTAATTATTTTTAAGATTTTCTTAAAATCTTCATTGTTTTCTTATGTAGGCCACATTGCATTTGCTACGTACCATAAACGATGAGATACAGTTTGAATTTGTATTTTTTATTTCCGTTATTTAGTTGAATCCGCTCAGAGGAGCAAAATGGAGGAAGAACATCAAACTAAGCATTTAAAAAATTTAGCAAGCAGAAAAATGTGATAATTGTGGGGCGACAGACGAGGATGAGGAGCAGCAGAGGCAGCGTCCGTGAAAATTTTAGATGCTCACCTGGTCAACCCTTACAGCCTGAGCGAGTCTGTCATAAGGTTAAGAAAACATTTAAGAACATAATATTAAGTACCACTTATTTTTGGGTTATTCAGTACAGAGATAATTCTTGAGAAGATATTTGAAGATTTTCTTTCTTAAGACACTTTTGTGAATCTGGCCCCTGATGTTTCTTAGCAACATTAACCTCACAGCTCCATAAACATGGCTAAAGAAGCAAATTGTGGAAACCATATCCAAATATCTTTTATACATTTATTTTTTTGAGCCTGCATGATGAGAAAACCTGAAACCATCGATTGTTTTGTGAGCTGTGGTAAATTCAAAAGGCAATCAGCAAAACAGATCAAGTGCACTTCTAACGTTTACGCTGCTAATGTTACTGTGTGATCCTCTCACAGAAGACAGCGGCATTTAGGCTTGTTGGAACTGACATGAATCTACATCATGTTTTTGTGGAGAGAGAGAGAGAGGAGAGAGAGAGAGAGAGAGAGAGAGAGACTCATCTACAGCTTATCATCAATATTTCATACATTCATATTAGCTTCATGGAGCTTGGAGGTCACTCTCTTCTGACTCTCTTCACCTTCCTCCTCCCTCTCTGTTCCATCACTCCTTCTCTCACTCCTTCTTTCTTTCTTTCTTTCATGTTTTATTCACCCTTTCTCTACTCTCTCTCTCTCTTCACTTTCATCTCTCTCTCTTTCTCCTTCTTCCTCTCTCTCTTTTTCTCTCTCAGCCTCAATCTCTTTCTGTCTGTCTCTTTTCCTTCTTTTTTCTATCATTCTTTCATCCTTCTCTTCTTCTCTCTACTCTGTCTCTTATTGTATCCCTCCTTTTTTCTCTCTCTCCCTCTCTCTTTCTCTCTTTACTCTCTCTACCTCCTTTTCTCTCTCTCTTCACCTTCCTTTTCCCTTTCTGTTCCATCACATGTCACTCTCTCTCTCTCATTCTTTCTTTCTTTCTTATTCTCCCTCTCTTTATTCTTTCTCTCTTATTATATCCCTCCTTTTTTCTCTCTCTCCCTCTCTCTCTTTTTCTCTCTCTACCTACTTTTCTCTCTCTCTCCCCAATCTTTTTCCTCTCTCTCTCTCTCTCTCTCTCTCTCTCTCTCTCTCTCTCTCTCTCTCTCTGAGTAATCACACTAAATGTTCTCACTGATTTGGTGTGATTTCTGATGCACTCTGAGTCCACCGCTGTAGTGCGGGTGGCCTGGTGCATGATGGGATTGGCTATGGTCCAGTGGGCTGTTATTTGGAAATCCCCTCGTTCCCTCTGCTCGTACCTCTCCATCGCACCCCCACAATCCTCAGCCTGGCACAGCCAGTCAACAATGAACAGAGAAAGCAGTCATGCTGCCAAACCTTTACAGTCTGAAAGCACACGCGGAGGCTCTGCAGCAGCCAGAGCACTGCTCACATATAAATCTATCATTTGGTTTCCATATATATTAGCATGGATGGTGGAGGAGTGGCGTGTGTCTCATTGCATTAATGCTTGGCAAAGAAAATTAGGGGGGTGGGAGGTTGGGGGTCTTTTTTAAGGTTTCTCAGCACTGCTGAATTATTCAGTGTTTCCTCACTGCAGCTTTACATTCAAGTTTATGTGAGAATATGAAATGAAATGAAGGCTGATTCACATTAATACATTACTGTATTAGAAACGCCTACCTTGTACTTACACTCACTGGCCACTTTATTGGAAACACCTACCTTGTACTTCCACGCACTGGCAACTTTATTTGGAAACACCTACCTTGTACTTCCACACACTGGCCCCTTTACCGGAAACACCTACCTTGTTCTTACATGCACTGGCCACTTTGTTAGAAACATGTCTTTCCACTCACTGACCACTTTATAAGAAACACCTACTCTCAGTGGCCACTTTGTTAGACACACCTACCTTGTACTTCCACCCACTGGCCACTTTACTGGAAACACCTACCTTGTACTTCCATGCACTGGCCACTTTGTTAGAAACGTGTCTTTCCACTCACTGACCACTTTATAAGAAACACCTACTCTCAGTGGCCACTTTGTTAGACACACCTACCTTGTACTTCCACACACTGGCCACTTTACTGGAAACACCTACCTTGTACTCCCTCTCAGTGGCCTCTTTATTAGAAACGCCTACGCCTCATTTATCATTGGTCAGTTTCTGACCACTGGACTGCTGTTGTCCAGATGTTATTTTGGTGGCGTTCCATTCTCAGCAGACTGACATCAGACACAGCGGTGGTTGCTGGACAGTTCTAACACTCTAACACTGTCGCTGTTAGATTGAGAGTGGACCACCACCCAAAAATATCTAGCCAAGAGTGGCTCTGTGGTCAGAAACTGACCATTGATAAAGGGCTAATAGATGGCAAACACAAACCGTGCATCTAAAAATGAGCCTCAGTCTCTAACTGTGCACCATCAAGGTTGCATTGTTGCTATGCATGGTTGCTTGCTGGCAAAAACAGAAGTTTCATATTAAAGGAAACAAAAGCTACTTAGGATAAGTTGTAGCACTTTTTGCTCACTCAGTAAACACCTCTCCTTCTTTCAGGCTGCGTTTCGGTCCTGCAGACCTGCGTCCTTCAAGTGTAGGCAATCCTGCAATCCAACAACGTAGCGCTTGTATTCTCCTGCTTAGCATTCTGCACAGCCAGGCCTCAGAAAGCGGCTGGGTAAAGCTATTTGGAATTATTATTTAGGGAAATGACAAATCAGATACGTTTTTGCACGTCTACTCGGATTTGCTGGGCCGCTATCAGATTTCTAAATGAGGGATTATTTGACGAAATGGAAATCCCTCTGTTAAATTCAAACAACATTAAAACGACGGATGTGTCGGCTCAGCACGGAGAACGTTAGCAGATCAGGACACAGAGGGGCAAAACAGGGACTGTAGCAAGGTGATTGGATTCAGAGAACATTTGATCCAGCGTAGCTTCTCAGTGTAATGTGTTTACAGTGATACGTTCTAACAGCTGTTATTCCAAGTATGCAGTTATTCATACATCTTTGCTTTGAGCTATTACTGTATTGGGTTGCTGCACATTCGAACAGGAACGTCATTATTTTATACTGGCGATTGTGTTCGATGGATTGGGCTGAGTTGAGGATATGCAAACTGCCACCAATGTATGCAGAACTGGAACCGAATTTCTTCCTGTTTGATAGCCTTTTGGAGGAAAACAAAGCTGGAACATTAGCAATTAACTCTCACTTGGAAATCCAATTCTGTCTAATTTGATTTACATAGCAAATTCTACAACAGTCCCAGAAGCAGCTTCCCTGCAATACAGGAAAGTATTGAAAATAAAGGCCCCCAAATGATTCTTAGTTTGACATGTGGTTCTAAAGAAACCTTTAGAACTTGGATCTTTATTTTTAAGAAAATATGGAGCCTTACCATTAGAGCCAAGACTCAAACACCCAATCTTCTTGGGACCGCCCTGGGTTCTACAGGTAGAATACATATCAGAGATGATACTCAGGAAAGATCCAGTGATGATGGTCTGTTCTTAATCTGGAGGATCTAGATTGTTTAGGACACTTGTAGTAGATGTAGGAGGACCAGTGTAGTAGATGTAGAACATGGTGGGAAGAAAGTCAATATGAATGTTAAGCCAGATTAGAACTTAATGAGACGGGTCAGGAGGTCATGCATGGGTTCAGCAGTCATGAAGCTCATTACAAGTCATGGAAGAATTTGAAGAAGGATGTAATGTTTGACCGTTTGTTAAAATTCCTGGAGCATCTAGAGATTTCGTCGATGACTACTGCCAGGAAAGAAAGCTTATCAAAGTCTTAGAAACTCTAAGTGAGTAGTAGTTAACAGGGTAGCACCACTGTATGAGTACAGCGTGTACAGCTTACTCACATGTTTGAACAAAACAACCTTATCTTAGTTTCAGTGGTTTGTCAGCTGATGAGCAGATTAAAAGAATAAACTTTGTCATACAGAGGAAAAGAACCTCTGTGTCTGCATTTCAGCACTGCTGACCAACGTTAACATGCAGTTTGTGCTTCAACGTTGCTGCTGAAGCCGCTTTCAGTGGAACAGTTCTCATTTTCTACCTCAAAAGCTGTGGGCATGAGAGAGCGAGTGCTCAGTGGGGAGTACATTTTCATTCATTGGAGCTAGTGTTTGTGTAAAACGTGTACAGTGGTGCTATAGACCCTGACGACCTGGCACGCCCCCTGCTGGCATGTGTGTGTGTTTAGCTTTTTACCAACTAGTTTATTGTTTCAACATCTCCAGCTAACATGGCTAATCTAGCATTTTGGTTATAGTTATGTTCACCTATCTTTAAATTCATCCTTCTGTAGATGTTAGCTGACATTACTGTACTCTGATAGCTGTGAAGGAATTTTTCCACATAGCATTTATAGCCTTTATTTAGTTTGGACTCCCACATTGTTGTTGTTTGGTTCTCCAACCATTCTGGACTCCAATCTTGCAACTATGGCAAACATACAGTGAAACACCTTTCTGTGGTGAGCTGAAGTGATACGAACCCCAGTGTTTCTGATGTTAAAAAGCTTCTGTGTTTGATGTGTCCGTCTCCTTTTCTCAGTGAGGTTCTTCTTGACAGCTACACATCCTTTCAGACCCACAGTGCTGAGTCGTCTTCGCACAGTGGAAGGATGGACAGAAACACCTGTGGATGTTTTCAGATCTGAAGCAGCTTGATTTTCTCCTCTCTCTCAGAGATGAAAGCTTTAAGTGCTGTTTATCTGATGGGGATAATGTTGGTGGCCTAGCAAGTCTTTGTTACTGTTAATGTTATGTTTTGGTGGTTCAAGATCATCACATTATGCAGTGTGATGCTTTCTTAAAGATATAATTATAGCTTCATTGATGGAATTTTCACTGCTGCAGTGACAGGTCAGAGTTAAATCTCAATAAGTACCAGTACTGCACCAGAGGGGGTGCCAGGAGCTTGCGGACCCCAGGCTGACCCACTAGCTCTATTCCCAGGGCAAAACAGATCTTGAAGAGTGGCCATAAAAACACAATTATTATACAAGCCAACCAAGAGGGTTCTTGTACACGCTTAGGGAAAATAGGCAGGGACTAAAGTCCCTTCAGTGTCTATCTGCGCAAATGCTTCTTTCATTATGGCTTTTGGCTTTGACTCCAGAATGCTGGATTTGAAATGAATGCCAAGGAACCTAAAGTGCCTTTATTAACCAGCAGTTGTTAAACTAATCTTTATCTTCAGTCAGATGTAATGTAAATGATGCTGCAACTAGAGATGGGAGGGAAAAATTTAGTGGTAATTCATTAGCAGTATAGTGGCTTGGGCAAGGTTTGCACAAGCTCTGTCCAATTACTAATGGATTGGGGGAAGCAAAAGTAACTATTTCATTTTCTGTGATGCCCCAGTGTTTGAAAGTTGGATGGAACTTCATAAAAACAGCTTTTTGTTTAATCCTAACATCTGTTCTGTTGCAATATATGATCACACATTTCAAATGTTTATTTACAGAACTCCCAAAAGTCTTGAGTCAGTGAGTTTTTATTTCTTTTCTAAGTGAAGAGTACAGATGTTGATGCAGATGCCGCAGATAGAGACCAGGTTGTTGGAATATTTCTTTAGTTTGAAGGTATTTACATCTATATTGGAGGAAGCATATAGAAATCACAACCCTTTATACAAACAGTCCTCCTCCATTTTTGAAAATATAAACGCCACAGTAGTGAAGGAAAACAGCAATAAGCCACATATTGGAGCCGCATATTGTTTTTTGAATAACCTACGCTTGAATTCCTTTGGGTGATCTCCGCTGGACTTCTCCGGCCGTCATCTGGAGGAAGATGATGTTGTTGAGTCTGTAATCCCAAAGGAAATATGCCTCGGAGTGCCTATATTTGGACCACTTCACCTCCATAAAATTGAGTCCACCTGTATTTTAGACACTGCAGTACAAGAACATCTCTCTCTGTCTTTCTCTCTCTCTCTTTACTTCACTCACTGGTTTAAATGTTAGTTAAAGTCTCTTGGCTGCAGATCGAATAAGCTTTCATTTCCTGACAATCAAGACTCAAAGAACTGACAGGCAGACAAAACTCTCAGCAGAAGCCTTCACGTTTCTATTCGACTGTAATTTAGGTCTTAGACGTCCTGAATAACGGTGCTGTAATCTGACGCAGGATGGTACACTTTGATTTTAAGCTGCTTGATTTTAAGCTGCAGCTTTGAATGTGAGCCTTGTTGTTGTTATCTTAGAATATCTTAGAATTTATAACTCTTTGCAATTTAATTACTGAGGAAATTGCAAAATGAGCTCCTGGGACGAACGGCATTTCCATTTGCTTGGGCAAAATCCACTCATTGGCCACGTCTGTGGATTAAACAGATCCAAAGCAATATTTTGAACTATGTATTCAGATGCTGTAAATGGACTTGTTGACATTTTGGAAAAAGGATTGCCTTAACTTGTCTGAGTTAGTAGTTATTAACTCCATTTTGCAGGAGTTAATGAGCCATGGGCCCAAAGTTTTATTACACACTTCCATGACCTAAGAATAGCTCCATTAGTTTGCACTGAAGTTACTGTAGTTACTGAGTAATAAGCCTTTTTATAAAAAATACCTGGATTGTTACGGGGTTAAATTAGGAGGCTAGCTCAAATGAGGCCAGGAAACCTGTAAACAATACACCAAAACACAGTATCATAATCGCTGCTGTCGGAACAAAAACTTGTATCTCCATTTTTCAGTTTTTGACATAATATAAATTGCCTATTGCCCTTTAAACTATGTGTAAGTTTGAATGAATGATGAATGGACCAAAAGACGTGGCCCAAATGTCTTGGAAAAAAATCTGGTTCCATTCACTTACATTAAAAGTCACGTATGTTTTTTTTTACACCTCACAAAACAATGTGGTGGGATACTACACAATACAATATCATACAACACAACACAATGCAATTCCACATAATTAGGCTTCAGTATGATTTGGCATGGCACACTTTATTGAAACCTATTGAGAACGTATGAGTACACAACCTCTAGAGGAAATTAGCCATTAACTTTCAAGAGAAAACTATAGCGGTCAATAAATGGAGAAAGTATATTGTGCATATTGAATTTTACAATGTGGCTAAATCTTGCAATCCAATCCAAAAGCATTTAAATCACAGAAGAATCTGCGGAAGAGAGGCTCTATGACACAGGTCAAATATCCACTCCACCCAGGCCACTAATCCTCAGGCTGGGGCATTACACAGTCCCAATTGCAGCACATCGCAATAAAACGAGCCACCGGGAATGCCAGTGCTGGAGATTGTCCCATAAAACCCTGGAATGAAAGTCCTGTCACGTTGCTCGGGGGCTCAGGAGGAAGCCGAACGTGAAAGTTATTGATGAGTCGTGTTTGACATTCCATCTTGTCTACGTCTCCTCGGCCGTTTAGCTCCCGCATTATCCCTCGCTTGCCAGGAGATCGACAATTACGCCTCTGCGCCTTGCTTCTCTTCCGTTCCCGCCTGCCAAGGCGTGCGAACGGCCGTCGAGTAAACATTAAATAATGCAGAAGCAATTTGGGCCGTCCACCGGTTTAGCCTCTGAATGAAATTAAACCGGACGCTTGGAGCGACGGACGGTATTTCAGAGAGTGACACAAGCCGACGCATGGAGGCTTAGGCTTGGACGAGGAGACTGAGGCCCCACCTGTGCTTGATTTGGATCTTGGATAGTCAGAGCAAGGCACTATTGACAAAAAAAAGCCTGTCACTGCTGATGCCCCTTACATTTGGCTGGCAGGGTTTGTGTGTATAGACGCCCACCCACCCGCACCCTTTTCCTCAAGTGAGCCATTGATTGTTTGTTTATTTTGAGGGTGAATTGGTCAGGTTGCTGGCGGTATTGATTCTGGGTGTCTGCCATCTATCATGTTAATCTGTATCAGTGCTGGACAAGCAGTAATCTGTCGCAGGAGCTGTCACTACTGCTACACCCAGGATGCATGAGGGTGCAGGGGGAGGGGGCAAGGGGTGCAAAAGTCTGTGCCATTTTCAAATACCAAGTTTAAAAAATACCATATTTTGCTCAACAGTGTTCTGCCCAGAGTGCCCTATGCACCATAGGCCCCTGCCCAAAGTGCCTGATGCAACACAGGCCATGTCCCATATGTTCCTTCTAAAATATCTTACATACCAGATGCCTCTCTCCCAAGGGCACAACACACCCTGGCCCAAATGCTATATGTTCCACCTACTCTATGTACCATCGGACCTGCCCCACGTTCTCTGTGACACCTTTCCAGAATGTCCTATGCTCTACAGGCTGTGGTCCAAAGACCCTATTTACCACTGACCTCTGTCCTGAGTGCCATCTGAACCAAAGGCCTCTACCTAACATGTCCTTTGCATCATAGGCTCGCACCCTAAAGGACGGATTGCACTATAGGCCCTGCCCCAGGGACCATATACACCATGGGCCCTACCCCAAGTGCCCTATGCACCACAGACTCCTTCATATTTAGGCCCTTTCATACATACATACATATTTATCCTATTGTCCTACACACCATAATGCTCTGCCTCAAATGTGCCATAGGCCATTTTTTCTCCAAGTGTCCTGTGCACCATAGGCCACTGCCACAAGTGCCCTGTGTACCATAGGCCACTGCCCCAAGTGCCCTGGGTACCATAGGCCACTGCCCCAAGTGTCCTGTGTACCATAGGCCACTGCCCCAAGGGCCCAATGCACCATAGGCCATGTCAGCAGTCATGGTACTTTATGTGATTTGTCTTTCCATAAAGAATCTATCCAATCTGCTTTACTCCTCCTACTGTTAGGGTATCTAAAGCAATGGGACTGGACTCAAATTGTGCCAAACTCAGGCTGGAACAGTGTGGCCAGTTAAAAGCAGTCAACCTTTTTACACTGTCGATCCTGTGCTTGGTTGTGTCTGCAGTGCATCGCAAGCATGTGCAAACAGAACTCGGGCATGCTGGGTGAAAGTGCTTGCGTGACTTGTTAGCTGTGTGCAGCGAATAGTATTGATTTGCTCTGTCGGAGTACACCTGTCTGTGTGTTCCACTCAAAGTGGAAAAACCACTCAGAGAGAAAAGACAGACAGAGACAGAGTGAGTGAGAGAGAGAGAGAGAGAAAGAGAGGGGGGGGAGAGACCCAAAAGGACAGGGTGTTAAAATGCACCATGAAAGTGGCAATTTTTTATTTTACATTTTTACACCTCAAAAAACACCGGCTGCCCTTTACAATCTTATGAACATTTCATGGTGAGCCAACAGAATTGCTCTAAAATGATAACAGTTACTTTTATGTACTTTAATTGTCATGTCTTTCTTTATTCTTTTCCCTTGAGGTCCAAAAAAAGTCCTTTCCTATCATTATCTCGTATAATTTAACAGACTGTTGTTGTTACTGTGCCTTTAAGAGTGAATTATGTAAATGACCTCTGCTCTTATTAGATGCCCTGTATTGTACCTCATTCAAAAACCAGGCCTTAACCACTTCTTAGCATGAATGGAGGCGGGGCTAAACTGCTGTAGGCTGAATATGTGGACATATGGTAAATGAGTTGACATTACAAAACTAGCTCTTTTTGCAGAACCATGTGGACTGGATAGTGAGTGATACGTTTGGAAACTCTAACAATGTTTATCACCTTTATTTAAAAAGGCAAGGGTTTCAGTGTTTGAGACTAGGGGTCAGCAACTCACGGCTCTGAAG
Organism: Colossoma macropomum; assembly: GCF_904425465.1. NCBI lineage: Eukaryota > Metazoa > Chordata > Actinopteri > Characiformes > Serrasalmidae > Colossoma > Colossoma macropomum. The sequence continues at coordinate 1,863,561 of NW_023494798.1, read as the reverse complement.
CTGCATGTGGCTCTTTTACTGCCTTGTTGTGGCTCCACAGTAGAATTAGATTTTTAGGTAAAAATAAAATAAATCACTCCAGCCAGTTTCCTGATATGTTTAATCTGCAACAATGAAACTGACAAACACTAAAACAGTTTCTGAAGTAAGTTTTTCGTTTGCCAGCTTCTTGTTCAAATTTCCCCATTCCACCTTAAATGGTGCAGCAGTTACAGTCTGGCTCCTCAGGCACCTTTTAAGGTGCAACAGGACAATTATAAGAATAAGGAGCTGGAGAATGAGAAGCTGACTTCAGCCTCGTAAAAAGTCAGCGAGAGGCATTTTACAAGAAACTATTCTGGTTTTGAGGAAAGTTTCCTGCCGGAGATGTGAGAAAAGCAGCTATAGCTGAGCTAAAACTTAAAACAGAGCAAAGTAAGTCTGCATTTTCGTTTATATCATATGTTTTAGCCTATACCAGTACATTAGCATGTACTGAGACATATTTGGTATGCCAAGATGGTAAAACGGATGTAAAAAGGTGGTTTGATTTTTGTTGAAAGGACAAAATGACTCTACTTAACATTTGGGTTGTGACCCCTGGTTTAGGCACCTTCAGGTTCCTATACAGTCACTGCTTTGGAGATGCTGCAGCAGTGATGTATTCTCCACTCCCCTGTGCTTTGTCCAATAGAAACACCACCAAGAAAACAAATGCAGAACAAACAAATGATCTGTGGAGAAACATCAAACGGAGAGCGATCTCCCAGGGCTGGGATTTGGGCTTTGTTTGTTAATGAAAGTTTAGATTCAGCACCAGAGTCTCCTAATAAAGCACAGACGAATCAGCAGAGCAGGCGCTTCTCCTACAAGCCTTTTTATCAGCTCACATTAGAGACTCCTGCTTAAGCAAGGGAGGTATAGAAAATCAATTGGGGGGCTCAAGTACTTGCACTCAGACGTGCGCATGTGTGTGTGTGTGTGCGCATGTGTGTGTATGTGAGCGCGCGTTCCAGTCTGTACTCTTTGATGCAGCCTCACATTACAACATAATGTATTCCCATTAATAGGCAGTCTGACTGAATACAGCAGTGAAGGAAAACCTGTTTTCAATTTAATTAAATTCTAATTAAGATTATTATGTTCGTCGCTGCAATTACTCCTTTTGAATTTGAATAACGTAATTCATTAGAGGTGGAATAAAAGAGGAAGCAGTGTGTGGGTGTGTGCTCATACAGGCACCTCTGAGTTTTGCCGTGAACTCCAGCTTTGTGTTTAAATGAACATCTTTAGTGACTGGCCTTCATAAACAGACACACCGCCCGCTCACTCAGAACAGGCTGACCGCACTGCACTTAGCACCAGATCTGGACAAGTCATCCATTACAAACTGCTGATTGCTTCTCTCAAACCCTAATGGGATTACTTTATTTATTACGTCTTGGAAAGAAGTAATCTCACTACTTTACTTTGCTTCTGTGTTACCCTCTAAAACCCTGAACAAATACTCCTTATTAACTTATTATTTAATACAGATATGTCTATTTATTAACTAATTACCGTCCTTAATTGCAGTGATGCCATGATATATCATTGTTTTTATCAGAGAACTTGTAGAGAGGAGAATTACCACTCTGTAATGTTTTTCCCGAACGCTAGAGGGCGCTCCTGAGCAAAATGAATGGATCAATATGGATAATTTGAGCAAGATTATAGTTTATAAATACTTACACATTTTTAATATAAAAGAACACATTCATATCCTGAGCAATGAACTGCATAAAACATTTTAACACTGCTAATATATTGTTAGGAACTTGTGCTATAGGAGTTTAAAATACGCTTCATGTACTCTCATGATGTCAATTAGTGAGAAGAGCCAATGAGCTGCTCTGCTCGCGAACCAATCAGCACTCCGTAGCAGTAATGCTAGCGTACTGCTGCCCAAAAACCCGGCTGTTGTAGAAAAAAGGAAACATACAGGTAAGTTTTCTTTGCTTTCTTAGTGAAATACAAAATTCTACTTTCTAAAATTAAAGGAAAGTTCTGGGTGAGTGATTAG